>NC_056746.1:99016662-99316662 GCF_019279795.1 Protopterus annectens
TACTGTTAATTTTGCTACTGTTATGTTAATTTTAGAAGGATCAAATGCTGTACTAAGGGGTGTAGTGAAATAGTACGCATGAGATAGGTTTCTCAACTAGCCAGTGGTTAATCAGCCTATAAGCTGTAACAAATAATAAAGACAAAGTGACTGGCAACTATTTAAATACAAATGTAGCCGACAGTTTTCACTGGGGAAATTGTTTATTGTAGGTTATCCCTTCCTTCTAAATGCTCCTTCAAAACAACTTAACCTAATACCATCAAACAATCATGGCGTTAAAGGGTTCTGACAACTACTACTTTTGCACCAGCGCCTTCTTTTCCTGTCTCTGATCTTTTCTGCACAGTTAGTGGCTCAGCAAGTTGCAGAGCTGTCTGTGATGCTTGGGACACATCTCTGTGCTCAAGGACTTTATTCAGCTCCAAATCTTATGGGGGATAAAAAGATCCAAAATTGGAGACATTTTTTTTAATATTACACTAATTCACTTAAAAAAATGTTAAGACAATAACTTTTGTATAACATGCATGTCTGAAACTATAATGGCTGTAATTATTGATTGTCTGTAGTCCTCTGTGATTTTCCTGAAAGTCAAACATTTTACAAAGGACGGGAAAACCATGGACATTCTGCAAAATCGGGTACAGCTGACAGGTATGTTTGGAAGATCAGAATGCTTCTCATACAAGCTTCTGGAATTCCTGTTGCTGTTCTGCTGTCCTGTGAATATGTTAAGCAGGTGTTTGTTTACTTTGGTGGTTGTCGCAGAGAATATCTAAAAACGTTTTCGACAAGTCTTGCCAGTCACATTTAGTCAACCGCCATCATTAGATGTAAAGTGTAAATGTATTACATATTTTAAAAGTAAGCAGTGTCTTCAGGATTTGATCTGTAACTTTCAAAATTAGTTCTTGTGGCTTACTGCTCAGCTGCTAGCATGGTTTTTCTGCAATGAAGAGCATCAAGATATGCGAGATGTTGTCAGTCAGGCACTTCCAAGAACTTGTTTGGTCCAAATAATGCACCTGCCTCCATGTAAGTCTGGTAAAATGGTAAACCCTTGGAAGAAATCATTATGCTATTTACTGAGGGGAGGGGGATTGTTGACAAGCAATCACCAAGATGCAGGAATTAACTTTAAAAGTTACAAAACTGATCCCAAAGATAGAGGTGACATTTTTAAATACCTAAGCTAGACAGTTGTTTATGATGAAACAATATGATGAGTGGATGTCCTTATCAGAAGCTTCCTTTTAAGCTCTCATGGCACTTGTTGAAAGGGGGGTATTTACTAATTTATATTTCAGATAAAATTCAGACTATAGTCCGTTACTCTGCATTAATATATTTGAAATTTCATCTCTGTGAAATTAACAGATCATACTCTTTAAAAACAGTTTCATTTCACTTAGTTCATAATTATTTCATTTTTAACAGAATGTTCATATACCCTGATAAACCCCTAAACAGACAAAAGTCTTTTTAATTGTTTAAATTATCAACAATCCATATATGCTGACTATATTAAAATTCTTAAAGTACTCCATTCTAAGAACCTCTTCAGTTGTATTCCCAATTGTTCTAATCCTTCTACAGGTGAGATATATGTGCTTTGTAATGCCCCCCCCCCCCCAATATTTTAAATCTACATACTTGGTCATTACATGGCAATTTTCTTGGAATTAATCTAAATTGAAAATCCACAGCCTAGCCTGCTTTATATATATATATATATATATATATATATATATATATATATATATATATATATATATTACCTTTTTCAGTCATTTCCCATTTTTCAAGCTCATAATTCATTCTTAATTCTCCCTCACTTTTTACTCTGCAAATGCAAAACTTGCTTTATTTCTAACCTTTACTACAGACCTTGAATTATTCTTGAAGTACATTTTCTTCTCCGTGTAATATATCCCTCCATTATATTAATTTCCATGGCAAATCTATGCTGCCTATTCTGCCTATTTTCCTGTTTTGCTCTTTTCTTCTTCCACTGATACCCATGTTTTCCATTAATTTCTCTTTAACAGCACACCACCATCACCACCACCATCATCACCACCACCACCACCATCACCACTACCATCATCACCACCACCATCACCATCACCATCACCACCACCACCATCATCACCACCATCACCAGCACCACCACATAGCTGATGAATCATTACAGTCCCTGAAATTGTAACAAACGATATATAATTGTATTGCCTTATTCAGTTCTTCTTTAATGTTTCTTTATCTATTTGTGTACACTTTTCCCCGTAAGGTATGAAAATATTGTTGTCAGAAATCCTTGTGTTCATTTCATTTAAGGTGATTTCCAAGTATAAAATCCTTAATGTCTCTGCAGCTCTTCTTTATATTTGTTGTAGAGGAGTGTGGCCTTTACACTCCTTATTAAATATCACCAGCTCTATGGTTTCTATCCTTAGGTTCATAGATTAGTACTAAGCTAACTGCCCTTGTGAGCCATTTTAAGCTTAGCTAATTATCCCTTGGGAGACTCAAACCTTGCACCTTGTGTTTGTAAGGCAAACACCTTAACCATTAGGCCACCCTCCCAACCCCTGAAGGAGAGAGATTTCTACTGCAGTAACCTGTTTCCTAAAGGAGTGCATTTTCACACTTAATACCCTCAAAAGGCATTCATTACACCTGGTGTGTACTACCGTTAAATTAGGAAGCACCACATCTCTCGGGGTTTGTTTTCCATTTTTTACTATCATGCATGTGAAGTTTTATAAAATTGCATAGGGAAGGCCTGGGCAATTTGAAACCATAGAGCAAACCATACAACTTTATACGTCTCACACCATTAGCATTCAAGATGACGATGGGTCTGATTCTAAGCATATATTTTTGTTAGACAACTTGTCTGGGATAAACATGACAGTAATAGGTTTATGGTTACCTACACCATCATCGAAACACATAGGCACTTCAACTGCCATGGATTGTATTCATTATTACCATTCCAGCTACAAGATCGCACTGCAGAGGCGTGTCACACTGCACAGTCGAGCAGTTTCTATAGACCTTTAGGTAGAGGCTTGCATCTTTGCCTTTTCTCTTCCTAAGCTCATCTATTTTTCACAGTTTCATCTCTAGACAGGTTGCCATCTGCCTGCTCGATTCTGCCTCCATCCCTCATTACCCCTTCCATGCCAGTACATTATCGCTATACTACCTTATGATGAGTAAAGTTAAACATTCGTTCAGCACGTCCATGTGCTTCTGTATTTACCCTAGCACTTGGCAGCCCAGCCGCAGGTGTTTCCCTTCTGTATTCCCCTTATAGCTATCCTTCAACACACACACTAGGCCAGTTTATTTCCTGAGCAGACTTTGATTTGTTGTGACTTTGTTAAGACCTAAACCATGGAGATGTCATTGAAGGGAGGGTGTCAGCGAATGCTAAAACAGCGCTGGTATTTCTTGCTTCCGTTTACGTGTAACTTTCCTTTATTTCTTACGTCCCTTATGCTCGTCTTTTTTCCCCATCAGTTCACTCGCTTCCTTTTTGAACCATGCTAATTTTCTGACCTTCCAGCATTATTTTTTTTATTCTAATTTGTTAATTGGATTAGAGTGCTAATTTCTTGGACCATTTTTCAGATTCAGCCCAGGAAGGGCAACAAAGATGCACATCAACAGATTAGTCACTAGCATATTTGACACACAGTAAATATTTCCAATGAACAGTAAAAGATACACAAGGAACACAGTAAAGAATGAATTGCTACATTTGAAAATCACAAAGTTTATCTAAGTTCTAGTAAAGTACTCAAGGCTGGATGATACAATAACATATCTCCTCCTTTTCCTAATAAAATAGTCACTGATTTTGGTAACCATTCCTAATGAAGTCCAATATCACATCTGAATTAATTCCTTCCCATTGCCTGCCAATTGCAACTCCAACCAAAAAATGAATCTTTACAGAGTCCATCTCTTTGTTTGTAGACTGGCAACATGACAAAGTCACTTCACTTCAATTCAGCACTTAATTCCAAACTTGAAAGTGCAACTGTCATCTACAACATGGAAAAGTGACAGCTGTAACTTTGCATGTTTTTACAGTGTGTTTCCCTATCTCCCCACACCCCAACTGTATGTGTATGTATACAGTCTCTGAATTAGTATATGAAAAACGTTTTCACACTTTATAGTTTGCACTTGAGTGTTAAACTTAGTATGTTTTCTGCCTTGCTCCCCTGTAACCTACTAACCCCACAGCTGGAAACTTATGCTATAATATGAGCGGAGTTTTATCTGGTAGTCAGAGTCTGAAGAAGTCCATATGTAAATAGACAAAATCACTCACTCTGTGTATAATAAAATGTTGGTTTGAAGGAAAACAATGCATTTTGTTTTTTTATCTTTTTTTTATTTTGTTTTCAAAGTCTGGTGCTAGTCTTTGTCTTGTGTGTCTGTGCTGTGTGTGGGAGTCAGTGTGGGTATCTTTGTGTACTTCTGTGGACTGGATACCTTGATGCAGTATAGAGGCTTGTCGTAATGTAACAACACTGCTACTAAATGTCAGTCAGTCATAAGTCAATAATAGCTCTCAATCTCTTGTCGTAATGTAACAACGTTGCTACTAAATGCCTGGCAGTCATAAACCAGTAATCACTCTCAATCTCTTGGCACAAAAAAAAATCTAGACAAAGCCAAAGGGTACTTGCGTATTATCGCAACCACATTTTCCGATGTGCTGAACTTTCTTGTCTTTTATTCAAACAACAAAAAGGGAGTGTAAGCAGGAAGGGTAGGCTGTTAAAAACTCTTCTGGGGTGTTGGCGGTGGGTTTGCAAAATGTTTAAGGGTTCAAATTTGAGGATTTGCAGCTAGCGTGCTTGAAAGATGTCAAGCATTGAATTCAGTGATCATCACAGTGGCTGCAGGTATATACGTACGTTGGCCGGAAAGGAGTGTGGGCAAGTTATAGCGTACGATGTTTAGACACACACACACACACACACATTTCCAATGGATTCGCTGCTTTCGAGCACGCTAGGCACAAATCCTCACATTTGAAAACCCTTAATCGTTTTTACAAACCCACCACCAAGGTCCCACAAAAGAGTATTTTAACAGTCTACCCTTCCCGATTACTTTGTAAGAAGTTAGACAGGGTACTGCTTTGCTTCTCTTTTCTGATGGCTTTCTGTTCTCAGGGCAAAGGCTGTGAAAAAGGAACGCGTTTTAAATGGAATGGGGGACTTGCTTAACTGACATCATGAGATGCTGGCAGTAAATGGGGAAACCTGTTTCTCAAACCTTATTTCTTCATCCATTTCAGTGAGAAACCTTCCTGAAAACCAGAACACATTACAGAAAACATGTCTCTGAAGTTTTTTCATACTTCATTGGCCCCAGTTGGCACAAGGAGAAGCAACCAGCATTAGTGCGAAAATGTGGTTGCGATAATACTAAGTACCAGCCAAAGATAATGAGAGAACAGCCCCAAAAATTGGGACAAATTTTAAATATTGCTGTTAGAAACTTAAAAAGTTGCTAGAATAAAAGGCATGTTACTATGCATTTTCTAAAGGATATGAAATCTGAAACTCAAATGAGTGTAATTATTTAATGAATTCAACCCTCACTAATTTGCCAAAAAAAAAATCCAGAAAACTACAAATTTTGAGGAACAGAACAAAAAATGAGTCAAATCTGGACATTCTCTGAAAATCTGGGTGGTTGAAGAGTATGTAGTCAGTGTGTGTACACCTCTGAGAAGTTATCTTGCTCTGGTACAGAAGGTTGTCATAATGTTGCATTAGTATTAAATGCCGGTCAGTGTGTGTACCTTGGCACACCAGTTCTTAATGATCTGAATTTAGTAACGCTATAGTGATCGTTAAATAGTGCTGGATGGGTTTGACACAGATGGGGGTGGAATGGCAATGTGGTCATACCTTATATTCTCCTGAGTAGGGCCCCCAAATTGAAACTTGCTGGGGGCCCCCAAAATGCTAGCACCGACCCTGTATATATAGATACATGCATCAATATAAACTTTACCTTCATCTACAAGCAAATACACCACACAGGTTGTAGAAGATAGAGAAGGAAAGATAAACTGTAGAATGACAGGGGGGTGGCGGGAGGGTAACCTGGACTGCAACAGTGAATACGCTCGAACATCTACATTTATGTTAAGTGTACACAACTGTACTATGTTCTTCGTGTTTTACTGTTGCAGTCATTACATTTGGGTAGAATCCCAAAGCTATGGTTGGGAGGCTGGAGCTAAGCAGCATTAGGTGCGGCTATAAGGCACTGCAGTGGCAAAGCCCGCCCTGGACTTAGAGTAGAGAGGCAAATGGTAATGCTTTGTAAAGGTGTGAACAGAACTCCAAGTAGCAGCCTCTAGAATGTCTTTCGTTGGTACTCCTCTGAGAAAGGCTGCTGAAGTAGCTGCAGCTCTGGTGGAATGAGACCTAATGCCCTTGGGCAAAGGTTTACCATGGTGTAAGTAGCAGAAACGGATGCAGTGGCTTATCCACTTGGAAACTGTCTGCTTTGAAATAGCCTTTCCTTCTGATCCTGCAGCATATGACACTAGTAACTGCTCAGTATTTCTTAGAGCTTTAGTCCTGCTCAAGTAGAATCTTAGCTGTCTGTGTACGTCCAAGGAATGCAGAATTCTTTCCCCTTTGTTCTGCGGATTGGGATAAAAGGTTGGCAGATGAATTGTTTGGTTAAGAGCCACACTGGCAACCACCTTAAGAATAAAGGTAGGATTTGTCCTCAGAGGCACCCTGTCTGGGTAAAATATGGCAAAAGACTCTACAGCCATGAGGGCCTGTAGCTCTGAAACTCTTCTTGCTGAAGTAATTGCTAGTAGCAGAGCTATCTTCCATGACAAGAACTTTATATCAGCGTTAGCAGCTGGTTCAAATGGAGATAGGGTGAGCTTTTCCAGCACATAAATGAGGTCCCATGCAGGTAACGGTGATCTTCTAGGTGGCCTTAAATTTTTGGCTCCTCTAAGATACTGCTTTGGTAAAGGATGACAAAAGATTGGTGGCTCAGTATTGTAATAAGCCAAAATGGCCGAGGCATGGATTTTGATTGATGAGAAAGATAGGCCTTTGTCAAGCATCTCAGTTAAGTATTGTAATATCCGAGGAATACATGGCTCTGCTGTATCAGTTCCTTTTGCTCGATTCCAAGCACAGAATCTCTTCCATTTGTCAGCATAAGACCTTCCAGTACTAGGCCTTCTGGCTTCCAAAATGACATCTATCACAGCCTTACTGAGAGGTGTCGTTTGTATGATTACATGATTAGCCATGCTGCCAGGTTCAGAGTCTGTAGTTGATTGTGCAGGATCTGATTGTTTTGCTGGGACAGTAGTTGTGGTCTTTGAGGCAAGGTCCAAGCTGGATATTGAGACAAGTTCCTTAGGATTGGGTACCAGTATTGGCAGGGCCAGTCTGGGGCAATTAATATCATCTTTGGCTTCTCGTCTGACTTTTAGGAGTACCTTGGGTAGAAGAGGCAGAGGAGGAAAGGCGTAAACTGACACGTTTTTCCAACTGTAGGATAGGGCATCCACTTTCCATGCTTGTCTGTGATAAGTCCTAGTGCAGAATCTTTTCAGTTGACAATTTTGAGGAGAGGCAAATAGATCTATGTTTGGGCTCCCCCATTTCTCTGTTAACATGTTGAAGACTTGTGGATTTAGGTTCCACTCGTGAGGATCCATAAGGTTTCTGCTTAAATCGTCTGCCAGAGTGTTTTGTTTTCCTGGCAGGAATTGAGCTTGAAGATGTATTTGGTAGGTCAAAGCTGTGTCCCACAATGCCATGGCTAATCTGCAAAGGGGGTACGAGTGTGTGCCCCCTTGCTTGTTTAAATACCACATGGCTGTAGTGTTGAACGCCTTGATATGTAGATGCATTTGTTTTGGTGCCCATATGCCCTGAATGCATCTTCCTGCCATGTGGGCCCCCCCAGGCATAATCTGATGCATCTGCTAAGGTTTGTCTGGCAGGGGGTAGCGTGAAGGGCCATCCCATGTTTTGGTGACAGGCCTTTGCCCACCATAGAAACTCCTGTTGCAGGCAGGGAATGAGAGGAATCATTGTTTCCAGACTGTGTGAATGTTGACTCCATAAACTTTTTAGGTACCATTGAAGTTTCCTCATATGCAGTCTTGCATATGGAATTAGTAGGATGCAGGATGCCATGAAGCCCAGAGCCTGCAGACTTTGTCTTGTAGAAGACTGGGATTTTGTTGCCATCAGTTTGAAGTAAGTAGTCAGTTGCCTTTGTTTGTCTGGCATGAGGTAAGCCATCTGGGCAGTTGTATTCAAGCTTGCACCCAGGAATGTTATCTTTTGAGAGGGTACCAGTTGTGATTTCTTTTCGTTTATTGTGTACCCTAGGCATGTTAGAAGCCTTTTCACAAATGCCAGGTGTCGAAGAAGAGTGTCCTTGTTCTCTGCTTGAATGAGACAGTCGTCCAAGTAAGGACATATTTGTATACTTCTTTCTCTGCAAAATGCAATTACTGGTGCCAGGCACTTTGTAAAGACCCTGGGTGCAGTAGATAAGCCAAAGGGCAGTGCAGAGAATTGGTAATGCATTAAGCCTGCCTTGAATCTGAGGTATCTTCTGCACGACTTTCTTATTGGGACACGCAGGTATGCCTCGTTTAGGTCTAAAGTCACCAGCCAAGCATTCCTGCCCAGCATGGGCAGAAGCTGCTGCAAAGTCAGCATTTTTAATTTTGGAATGTCCAGGTATGTGCTCAGAATCGATAAATCCAGTATTGGCCACCAGGCCTTGTCCCCTCTGGGTACCAAGAACAGTCTAGAGTAAAAACCTCGTCTTTTTTCCTGTTCTGGTACTGTCTGAATGGCCCCCATATCCATGAGGGACGTAACCTGTTTCTGTGCCTCTGCCCATTGATTTTTTGGCAGATCTGGCCAACCATTTGCCACTGGCAGAGTGTGGAAATGGAATCTGTATCCCTGTGATACGATGTTTAGTACTCACTTGTCCTTGGTAATTAACTGCCAGTTTTGAGCAAAAAGTGCTAATTTTCCACCATGGGTGCTGCCAAAAGGTAAGTGCTTGGTGTAGGCAGGGGGAAGTCATTGGGATTGCTTTCTGTAGGTTTGCACTTTATCTCCTCCAGATTTGGAGGTGGATGCGCCCCATTGCTTAGACATGTATGAGTCTTGCGCCTGGTATCTGGAACCCTTAGGGCATCTGGATTTGCCCCTTTGAGCTCTGTCTGACAATTTTTGTAGGCCAGTGTCTACTGAATCTTGGTGGCTGCACTTGTAAGAAGTCCTTAACAGTTTGCATAGACTTAGCTTTGTCTTCCATTTTCTTTAAAACCTCTTCTGCCTTAATATCAAACAGAGAATCATGCTGTAAAGGTGCATCTAGCAATTTAGCTTTAACATGATCAAGCAAATTTTGTTCCTTTAACCAGGCATGCCTCCTAATCACAGATCCAGTAACTGCGGCCCTGCAGGAGGCCTCTAAAGAATCAAAACCACATTGCAAAGTATGCTTTCTGAAAGGCCTGCAATTCTTTATTTTCTGCACATTCTGAAATCAACATAATTTTCTGTTTCAGCAATCCCATAACATGTTGTTGGTACTTAAGCATATGAAATTGACAGTTTAAGGCCCTGATTGCCAAGGTTGCAGATGTATAAACCTTTTTACCCCATCTGTCCAGTGCCCTTGAATCTCTGTCAGAGGGGGTTGGATTTTTTGCTGTTGAGGCCTTAACTCCCTTTGGACCCTGTGAAATAGTTTCAGGTCAGCAGCAAGGTTTCTAAATAAAAATGATGTGAGTCAGGGACCCTGTAATATCTGTCAGGCTTACTGGGAGCCGGAGGTAAGGAGTCAGGGGTCAAGCTTGACTCCGAAAATACATCATCTACAATGTCTAAAACAGGGGGAATGGCTAAAGACTTGTGCTGAGGGAGAAGAAGGAAATCCCTGAGCCTCTTTTTTGATTCTGAGAAGTCTTGACTCTCCCAGTGAAAATGCTCCCTCAAAGTATGCAAGGTTTCTCCAAATGAATAATCCTCAGGAGGAGATGCAGATGGAATAGACTCCTCAGCATCAGAGTCCTCATAAGGAGGTGTAGATAATTCCTGATCAGAAGAGGAATCAGAAGAAATTAGAAGTTATGTACCTACCATAACGTTCCATGTTAGTTGTCTTCTCTCGCCTTCTTTCTTGCTGGATGGGTTCGGAGCCGATCCTCGGCTCCGACTCGGCACTAGCTTTAGCTCGAGAACTCCTTTTACCAGCTCGAGGCAACCCTATATCCCATGATGCAAGGCGGAACTACCTCAGATCTCGTTTGGCAGCTAACTAACCCTGCTAAAGACTTATCCTAATATAATTAGGAACCATGGTTCCTAAAAGAAGTCCTCATAACAATGCTCCAGAGGAAGCAATCCAATAGGAACTCTCCAAGATCTGTCCAGGCCAGGGGGAAGGAGGGAGGGACGCAAGAAAGAAGGCAAGAGAAGACAACTAACATGGAACGTTATGGTAGGTACATAACTTCTAAATGTTAAGTTGTCAATCTCGCCTTCTTTCTTGCTGGATGGGACCGCGTCCCTAGCACCTGTATCCCGGGTGGCTCAATGGAACAGACTCTTGAGAACAGTGGAACCAAAACTGGCCCTATCTCTGGAGGCCAAATCCAACTTGTAATGAGACACAAAGGTATGAGGCGTGGCCCAAGTAGCTGCTGCACAAATAGTGTCAATGGGAAGTCTATCCTGAAAGGCTACAGAAGTGGATAGACTCCTGGTCGAATGTGCTTTTGGCTTAGAAGATAGTTGTTTGCCGGTTAGAGAGTACACATAGGAAATGGTGGAAGTCAACCATCTAGATAAGGTCACTTTAGATACTGGAAGACCCAACCTGTTTTGTGCATAGGAGACAAACAATTGGTCTGATTTTCTAATTTGTTTAGTCCTATGTAAGTAGTACCTGAGCTGACGATGAACATCCAAAAAATGCAGCTTCTGTTCAGCTCTGTCAGAATAGTTAGGAAAGAAAACTGGTAGATCAATAGATTGGTTAATATTGGCTTGAGATACCACCTTGGGAAGAAAGGAAGGGTTAGTTCTGAGCGAAACCCTATCCTTATGAAACACCAAATAAGGTGAACGAATACAGAGGGCCTGAATCTCAGAAACTCTTCTTGCAGAAGTAACAGCCAGCAAAAATATAGTTTTCCATGTCAACAACTTTAAAGAACACGTAGCAGACGGTTCGAAAGGAGGTAGAATTAGGGATGCCAACATTAAGTTCAGATCCCATTGCGGAGGAGGATGTTTCACAGGCGGTTTTAGGAGAAAATCTCCTCTCAAAAAGGCTTTGCATAACCTATGAGACATGATGTTATTGTCCTGCAAGCCAACATGAAATTTGGAAATAGCAGCCAGTTGTACTTTGACTGTAGATGATGACGATCCCGAATGAAAAACCTCCGCCAGGAAATCCAAAACAGAATGTATAGGAGCGGTAAAAGGATCAATATTTCTGGCGTTTGCCCAAATAGAAAAACGTCGCCACTTGCTAGCATAAACAGTTCTAGTGGACGACTTTAAAGAAGACACTAAAATGTCTCTGACTGAGTCAGAAATCATTGGTAGCCTGGCTAGGGAAGGAAGTGGAGCAACCAAGCAGTGAGGTTGAGAGAATGAATGGCGCGGTGCTGCTGACCCGACTGGTGGATCAAAAGATCCGGAACTGGGTCCAGATGCCAGGGCTGCACCAGAAGGTGATGATGTAGAGACGGAAACCAAATTTGTCGAGGCCAATATGGAGCAATGAGGATCAATTTGGCTCTCAAAACGGTGGCTTTCTGAATGACTTGTGGAATCAATGGAAAGGGAGGAAAAGCATAAAGAAGTCCCCGAGGCCAATCCTGGGTTAGAGAGTCTCTCAAGGGTTGGCCTGGAAGGGGAAATAGTGTGAAGTAATCTGGGCACTTGCTGTTTTGAGGGGTAGCGAAAAGATCGCAACAAGGGGTGCCCCACTTCAGAAAAATCTGATCCACTAAAGACTGATTGAGAGACCACTCGTGAGGCATCAGAATAGATCTGCTTAGCCTGTCCGCCAATAGGTTGGACCTGCCGGGGATGTGCGTTGCTATCAGAAACCGCTGAGAAGAGATCGCCCATTGCCAAAGTCTGAGAGCTTCTCGACATAAGGGATAGGACCTGGTTCCGCCCTGTTTGTTGATGTACCAGACCACGGACATGTTGTCCGTCTGTACTGCAATAGTCCCTGTGGGAAGAAAATCGTCGAGGGCTTGCAACGTTAAAAGCACTGCTCTCATCTCCAGGACATTTATGTGCAGGTGGTATTCTATGGGTTGCCACGTCCCGTGGACCATCCTGCCCTGATAATGCCCCCCCACCCGATCAGAGAGGCATCCGTGGTGACTGTGGCAACTGGAGGAGGGGGAACAAAGGGTCGGCCCTGATGAAGAAGAGGGGAAGATATCCACCATCGTAGATGAGCCCTGCAAGACTGTGTCACTAAGATCTCGCGTCTCATGGGCAGATCGTGGTACGACCACTGCGTGAACAACATCCACTGCAGGAGACGCATGTGGAAGTGAGCCAGTGGAAGAAGAACAATGGCTGCAGCCATTAGGCCTAGAACTTTCAAGACAAACCTGGCTTTGACCTTGTTGCTTTGTAACAGAAGCTGAACAAAATTTCTGGATGTCCAGAATTCTTTGATTTGTTAGTCTGGCTAACATTCTGACGGTATCTAACTCTGCGCCTATAAAGGTGATAGATTGGCAAGGCAGCAGAGAGGATTTTTCGAAATTCACCGAAATTCCTAGACTCTTGCAAAGCTGTAAGGTGTAGTCTCTGGACCGAAGAAGCTGATCCTTGGAGGTGGAGGAGAGGAGCCAGTCGTCCAAATAAGGAAACACTTGGAATCCTCGACGTCTCAGGTGAGCTGTGACCACTGCCATGCATTTGGTGAACACTCTGGGGGCTGAAGTGAGGCCAAAGGGCAGTGCTCTGAATTGGTAATGACTGGCTCCCAGCGAAGCGGAGAAACCTTCTGGAGCGTCTGTGAATCTTTATATGATAGTACGCATCCTGAAGGTCTATCGAGCACATCCAGTTGTCCTTGCCCAGAAAGGGCAGAATGGATTGCAGCGTGACCATCCGGAATCTTGCCTTTCTGACAGACTTGTTTAGTCTGCTTAGGTCTAGTATTGGTCTCCAATCTCCCGTCCTTTTGGGGACCAAAAAGAATCTTGAGTAGAAGCCGGATTCTACTTGGTCTGCCAGCACTGTTTGGATGGCTCTTTTTGCCAGGAGTTTTGAAACTTCCTGTTTTGCCAAATCCCTTTGACCGGGTGAGATGTCTGGAAGGGATTGTAGAGGTACGGGAAACCTTTCGAAGGGAATTTTGTAACCCTCGGATATAATCGACTGTACCCACTTGTCTTGTGATAGGGATTGCCAGGCTACTGGGTACAGCGAAATTCTTCCCCCGACTGCCTCCAAGGGTGGACAGTCGGGCAACACCTCAGGGATGCTGAAAGGGCTTCTCAGGAAGAGACTCCCTGTTGCCCTGGTTCTGAGGACCCCCCCTGCCTCTAGGGCAGCGTCTATGTGTTACCCCTCTGCCTCTGGGGGTAAACTGACCACGTGTGTCCGGTGTAGCTCCTTGGGCTTTACGGAACCACATCTTCCCCCCCTTCTGACCCTTGGGATATGGTCTAGAAGGAGTGGAAAACTGGACTCCAACGGCAGAAAGAGTTTTACCGTCCTGTTCACATCTGGTCAAAGTATCCTTCACCTGAGGTCGAACAAAGCCGAACCGTCAAAGGGGTGTTGGTGAAGGACGCCTTAAAGGGGTCCAAAATTACACAGCCGCATCCAGGCTTGGCGTCTAAGAGCAACACCTGTGCCTGCGGCCCTGCTCGTTCCATCGGCTGCATAAGATATGAGCCGCATGGAGGAGTTAGATATTGAATTCAGGATAGCTAGCTGAGAGGCAATCTTTTCTTGAGCCCCAGCAGCTGAAGGATCCTGGACTACTTCTCCCAGTTCCTTGAGAATATCTCGTTGAAGCCTGGTGAAGTGACAAAGGTAATTCAGCGAACGCATAGCAAAGGTCGCTGAAGAAAACATCCGCTTTCCATACCTGTCCATGGTCCTAGAATCCTTGTTAGGAGGATGGACAGGTACTGAAGGATCCGCCAGTTCGTTCTTAGTGGCCGCCGCCACCACCATAGCATCCACAGAGACACCTTTGGACAGGAACTGTTTGTCCGAAGGGGCGGTGATGAACTTTGATGGTCTCCTGGGGACAGGTTCCACAGAATCTGGAGCCGCCCACGCCTTCCGAGCCACTACTTGCATGAGTGGGTCGAAAGGCGGAGACACCCAGGAGGTGGAGGGTCGGGATCCAAAAGCCTCCAGGTATACCGACTCATCCTCGGAAGGGTCAATGGAAGGCCAATTCCCCCTCTGTTTGAGGAGCTCAAGGATGTCTGAAAATGAGACATCCTCAGAGGGGGACCGAGGGGAACCCTCCGACTCATCTAAGTCGGTATCAGATGTAGTAGACTCAGGGGAGTCTGTGTGTTTCCTCTTACACGTCCTCTTCCGAGGGGGTTCCCCTGCAGGGTCAGGAGAAACCTCGGAAGAGGAGGAAATTCCCAGTGGGGAAACCTGGGGCGATGGATCCCTGGGCCTGAGAGCAAGAGGCTGGCAAGAGGCATCTGCAGGCACTGATGAGGGAGGAGCTAGAGGGATAGACCGTTGACCAGGCTCAGAGGCCAGGACACTCCTCATCACCTCAAAGGCTCCCTCCCGGGAGACCTGAACACACCCGCTCGAAGAAACAGGAATGGTCGGCTCCAAGGAGAGAGAAGGCTCGAGGCGATGTCGGCGCCGAGCTTACCAAAGCCGAAGCTCCAAGAGGGAGGCGGGGTCGGACAAGGGTCCGATGCCACTAGCCCCTCGGGCCGACAGTGGAAACCCGACGACCGGATCCCTCCAAGGAAAGTCTCAAGGAGGAGATCGGAGCCGAGGATGACGGAGCGGAAGGATGTATCGGCTCCGCATCGAAACAGTCGCTGTCCCAAGAAGCTCCGGCTCGAACTCTGGTGTGGAGTCGGAGGAGGAATCTCAGAATTGGGGCTGTAGCGAAGTCTGTTGAGGCGGGCTATGGAGCATTTGGGCCAGTGCCTGAGACTTCAACAGCCTGCTTACCACCCTCTCCAAATCGTGGTCAGACAGCCTGGAAGATCTCGAAGATCGGCTCCGATGGTTCCGCTCCGACAAAGAGGAGACCCGGGCCGAGTGAATACTTAGTATCGAAGTGTACCGGGAGCTCTTGCGGCCCGGAGCGATCGGAGCCGAAGTCCCTAGAACCCCAGATGGAGCCGAGGATCTCGGCTCCGATGCTGGATAAAGTGTCGGCTCCAGCCGGAGCCGACAAGGCAACAGTAGTCAGGGTATCGGAGCCGTCCGGCACCGAACCCACTACTTTAGCAGAAGAAGTATCGGCTCCAGCTGGAGCCGATATCGGCTCCGACAGAGCCGGAGCCACCGGAGGAGGCTTGGACACTGTAGCCTGAGCCTTCGGTGACTTAAGAGGTTTTCCTGCCCCTTGCTTAGGAGGAGAACCTTCAGGTTTTAACAAACCTTGGAGGATCAACTTGTTCCTCCTTTCCTGCGGGACTCTCTGGCTGAAAGCATGACACAACGCACAGGAGACCTGCAGGTGCAAAGGTCCCAGGCAATACACACAAGAAGTGTGACCGTCTGTCAGGGACATTTTCTGACAGCACTGGTCACACTTCTTGAACCCTGAGACCTTGCCTTCCCTAGACATCCTAAAGGGATATACACAAACAGTCCCCACAAACACACAACTTAATCCCTACACAGACACACAGGAAGGGAATAAATTGGGGAACTAGGCCTGACTAAAAATTTTACTGAAAAAACTATTTTAAAGGTTTAAAAAGGAAGGGAATAGGGTGGGCTGTACAAAATACAGGCTAACCTAACACTGAAGGGAAATTAAACCCCTAACTAAACTTTTTCTTCTTTAACAAGAAAAAACTTACCTCAGCTGGCAAAGGAGACCTCTTTCGCTAAGCGGCAAACGAGATCTGGGGTAGTTCCGCCTTGCATCATGGGATATAGGGTTGCCTCGAGCTGGTAAAAGGAGTTATCGAGCTAAAGCTAGTGCCGAGTCGGAGCCGAGGATCGGCTCCGAACCCATCCAGCAAGAATGAAGGCGAGATTGACAACTTAACATCAGAAACCTGATCATTTTGATCATCTGTTTTTTAGGCATAGAGGCCTGTGCACATGGCTCATGCGTCATTTTTTTCATTTTAGAAGTTGCTTTTGTCTTTGGTTTTGCAGCTGTCGTCAGTTTGATATGCAAATGTTGAGGTCTGAATACACCCTCAGAGGCCGGTGCCTGCTCAGCGGCTCCAGACCCATCCGAGGGAGATACATCCATCGGTCCAATACCTTGAGTATCTTGCAGCATGCCGGACTCCACATGGGTGTCGGTAGAGGCCTGCGACACGAAGGTAGCGGGTATCAGGGGCTGCGAAAGCGCCTCACTGAGTACCGGTGAACCGGCGACTGGCTTAGGAGAAGCTTTGTCGTCGGTTTTGGATCTTGACTGCCTTTCTCTGTCATATTCTTTGCATTTTTTATGTACTCCGGTAGTCGGATTGCTATCCGATGACATTTCTGGGTAGTTAAATCTGTTTCCAAAATATTTTGATGCAAAAATATACCGAAGCTTAATAGTGCGTTGGTCAAATCTAGCACAAAACCGACAGCCAGGCACGTTGTGATCAGGGCCTAGGCAAGGAATACAGTATAAATGGAAATCCTTATGAGGTATTTGCTTCCCACAAGTAATACAATTATTAACTTTTTCTGACATCGGTAAAAAGAAAGAAAAAAGTTTCCCCCAATGGGGTACTTAGCTTTAGTGAAGACTTCGGTTCTGAAACTCAAACTCGAATATTTCAGTAGTCGGTCGACCGGCACTTGCGAAATGCTTCTGCTTTGGGCACTGTGCAGCAAGAAAGACTAAAGAAAATGGTTTTGGAAGTATGTTTTTTACCCCTGACGTCATGGAAGAGAAGACAACGACCGACGCAGGACCCAAGGCTTTGGAATTCAGGCCGACTGAGGGCAACCTGCCAGCAGATTACCCAAATGTAATGACTGCAACAGTGAAACACGAAGAACATCAATACCTCACTTTTCGTTGTCTTATCAAAAGTATTTTACTATTTTTTTTTGATTCATAGGTAAGTACTAGGTTATCAGTTTGCAGACCGTTTAAAACCCAATATCCTGCCAGCCTCAAAGAGAACAAGACAAGATGGACCAAGACAGAATATGAAACTGCCCATCTGGTTATCCAGAGATACATTGAAGGTGGCAAGGATGCTACTCTGCCTGACATGTAGTGGAAGTTTGTTCTAGAGGTGAGGGATACAATGTGTTATGAATCTATCACGCCAATGTGTCTTATTTATTGGCTGCTGAAAGGTTACTTCTTTTAACAGTATATTTGATAATCCATTACTTCTGTGAAGAAATAGGAAGTCAAACAGGGTTGGACCTTTCATGGCATGAAAGCCTAGACAAAAATTTCCATGGAGAAGTCTGTAAGAGACTGAGAAAGGGCTGCCAGTCTCTCCAGACAACCCAAAAATTTCAGGCTGCTGTTCATGTTATAAATCTCTGAGGTCTCTCAAGCTATGTGATATGTTTAGACAAATATATACCAAAAGGTGCATTATATTCAATAATGGGTCTAGTAAGTGTGATATGTTTAGACACATATATACCAAACGGTGCATTATATTCAGTAATGGGTCTAGTAAGTGTGATATATTTAGACACATATATACCAAAAGGTGCATTATATTCAGTAATGGGTCTAGTAAGTGTGATATGTTTAGACACATATATACCAAAAGGTGCATTATATTCAGTAATGGGTCTAACAAGATAATGATTAAATGGGAATTAAAGACTTATTTGGACCTAGTGGAGATGCCTTTGGAAATTAAATGGGCCAAATAAAAGGCTTTCCGAACTACTGTGGACACATTATAGTCAACTCCATCCATTCATCTAGCCAACCACAACCCCTTTTCCCCCATTTTTTTGTACAAGGGGTCGAGGTGTCACTTCAACAATGACAATCATCTAGAGTCAAGGTTCACACTACCAGGTGGCTAGCCCTGACACTTCTGTTCTTCTACACTGCAGACTCACATGTACTCACACCTATGGCCAATTTAGTGTGTCCAATCCACCTACTGCATGTCTCCGGAATGTGGGAGGAAACCCACACAAACATAGGGAGGACATGCAAACTCTGCACACAGTACCGAGACTGCTTACAACAGTGTCTGATTGGAAGGGTGAATCTCCTATTATGGTACGTGAAAGTGTTTTGTTTACCAAGATAAACTATGCTACATTTTCTACATTTAATTAGAGACCCTTTTCCTTGCACCAGTTGTTAACATGGTCTAAGCCATGTTATGGCAATTGTGAGTTGGCTAAAGATCGTACAACACCCAATTTACAGTCATCTGCAAACTTAAGTTAACCACAGGCAGTGTTGGCCTGGAGGTTGGAGAAAATACATGCCAAAAAGGAAAGGGTCCAGAACTTAGCCCCATGGTATACCACTGGTAACTGTTTTCTTTCAGATGTGGCACCTGTTACTCTAACCACATGGGTTCTGTCCTACAACCAGCTAGCTAGCCATCACACATTATAAGGATTTACACTAAGATATATTCATATTTACATGTTTACCAATAATGCCTGCATGGAGAATAGTGTCAAAGACATTGGCCAGGTCAAGATATGCTGAATGCACTGCATAACCACTATCCATTGTTTAAATTACTTTTACAAAGGAATTAATGACGTTAAAGAGGCAGGACCCTCCTCTGACACAGCCAAACTGATGAGGGGTCCAGACATTTTAAATGTCCACATTATTGGAATGTGAGCTATGTGCTCCATAGCTTTACATATGAGGCTAGTGAGACTAATGCGTCTACAGTTACCAGGGTTCACGGCTGGTCCACCCTTGAGTACTGGCATGACAATGGTTGTTTTCCACGCCTCAGGAACGTAACCAGATGAGAGGCTTAGTTTAAAGAGGTTAAGAAGGGGGTCAAAAAGGCCATATTTGGCACTGATAATCAGGCTACCTCATATGTTATCAGGGCCCATGGATGAAGTATTCTTAGTTTTTGAAAGGGCCGAGAGAACTTGTTCCCTAGTAATTAAAGGAGGTGGACGAGACTGTGGAAACTAAGACAGCTATAACTGTGAATGAAGTAAAACTTGCATTAAATGTGTTAGCGTCCTTTGCGTCAGAAAGTGTAGTGTTATTGCGGACTAGCTTCAAACACTGTTTGGTATTAGTTCCTAACTTCCAGACATAGTTAAAGATTTATTTGCATTTATTTTTGGTTTTAATGGCTATTTTTAGTTCATACTCAGCTTTGGTCTTCTCAAATATTCCCTTAAGCTCTTTTTGCAAAATGGCACTTTATGAAAATTGAATTCCATGTTGTTCTGTGATCCAAGCTCTGACTGAAAAGGGTCAGTAGTCCAGGTCACCCACCTAGTATATAAATACTAGTTTAATTAATTAACAAAAAATAAAGTTCATGATCAGACTTAATCGTATCAGATAAAATTTTAAAAGCATTTAAAATCTGAAGCCAACAAAACCACAGTTAAATAACATTTTTTACAACTGAGAGTACATCACCATTCTAGACAATGAGAACTGTAGTTTACCTTAAAAACAGGCAAAAAAGTGGACATTAAAAAACATACTGAATACTGTCCCTACATTTTCTCAGACTGTACAACACATTTTAGCTACAACTGAAATATTCAAAACTTCTTTAAGGCCCATAAAAAGTACAGTTGTGTAGAATCTTATAACAGCAGATGTCCTTATCTTCACTGTTACAGCATTCTTTACAAATAGGATCCCCTGCCAAGGGTAGCCCAGACTTATGGCCAGCATACAACAGCCTTATGATTTTATAGACGTCATATGTCAAATATATGCTCCTCATTCAAGGCGTAGGGCATAGAGGTGACAGATAATTCAAAGCCAGCTTCAAAAAGACCTCTACTCCCTTAAATCTAGGACAATAGACCAAGTTTCTTTGAAACCCCTCAAAAACGAAAGTATGGAACCACTCAAAAACTGAAAAAAACCTAAAAACCTTTAAATCAAAGACGTTAAACGAACCCCTATGAAAAAAACACATCCTTTAAATATCTTGGCTTGTGGCCAGACCAGACTGTAAACTTCCATACCTACATAAAAAAGAACTAGGAGAAATACCATCAGTCTCTTATTCTGGTCCAGGAAATTCACCTATTTATCAGGTGCTGCAACAGCCACAACAGGCAAAGGAAACCTCCTAGCACAATTTGAATATGGTGTTTCTATCATAGCCATGGTCACTAAAAAAAAAACGATTCTGGAACCTACTGGAAAAAAAATTGCCATTTCATTTCCAACCCCCTCCCAACAAGAACATCACTGCACCATCCTCACCAAAGCCATGCAACTCCCATTCACATAGAAAGTTGATCTGTTTATATAGGCTCCCTCCTTTTCAAACTCAAGCTCAACCACAGCCAATAAGGCAAAACAACGTACCAAACACATTAGTCACAGACGGCTCTATAGTCAGGCACACTGATGTCCCACTCACCAGGCTAAACAAGGAGAAGGTTACTGTCAGTTGTCTGTTGAGTGCCAGGATCTGCCACATAACCCACACACTTAGGTCACTCCACAACAAGTATAAATATGACTCTGTCATTGTCCATGTTGGTGTGAACAACCTGAGACGTACCTCCCTGGACTACATAAAGAGAGACATGGAAGAGCTCTCCGATCTTGCAGCCCAGGCAGGTATGACCCTAGCCCTGAGTAGCATTCTGCCATCACCCGAATGATACTGCAGTACAAGGAAAAAATGATTGACTTCAACAACTGGCTAAGCTTCTGGTGTCATTCTAAAGGGATCCAGTATATGTCTGCCTGGGATGACATGGTTGACAGGCCACGATGCTTTGCCAGAGATGGCCTGCACCTGTCACCCCTTGGATTCCGGATACTGGCTAAGGTTCTTGCCACCCCTATAGTGCCTTTTTTAGGCAAGGTTCAAATGACAAATTCACCACCATAACGGGAACAGGCAAGCAAAAACTGAGGGTGATGCTACTCAATGCTAGAAGTCTAAATCTCAAAATGCACTCACTCGAGGCACTCCTTAAAATGGAGAACATCGATATCAGTGCAGTGACTGAGACCTGGTTCAAGGCTCCAGAGAGCACCACTGCACTACTAGGCTACAACTCATACCACACCATTTTCGGCCATGTAACCTGGACCGGAACACCAAAGGTGAAGGTATGTCCATATTCATTAAGGATATCCACACCTCCAGGCTAGTTGCTCAGCATAATGCATCCGAGGTTATCCAAGTGCAACTAACTCTGGGCAAAACTGCAATCCAAACTGTAGCTTGCTACAAATCCCCCACCATGCCCTAGGATTACCACTCCTCTTTTCTTGATGTACTGGAAAATATTAGGGTTCAACCAAACACCCTAATGATTTGCGATTTCAACTACCCCACCATTAACTGGGAAAACTACCAACTCCTTCGCTCAATGCTTTCTGGAATTCATAAACTCCAATGCCCTGGATCAACTTATCCACACCCCCACCAGGGGCAACAATATCCTAGATCTAGTCATTATCAACACGAGTGACCGGTGTTCCACACCTGAAGTCAACGCCTCATTGGTCCAATCTGACCATAAGCTAATCACCCTAGATATTCACATCCTGTCCCCCCCCCC
Organism: Protopterus annectens; assembly: GCF_019279795.1. Lineage (NCBI taxonomy): Eukaryota > Metazoa > Chordata > Ceratodontiformes > Protopteridae > Protopterus > Protopterus annectens. Next base: position 99,038,652 of record NC_056746.1, read on the forward strand.
CCATTAAGGAAACCACGGTAAAAAATTTCTCCAAAACCAACTTCATGCTTCTTAAGACAGAAGTGGTGAACTTCATGACACCCATGCAGATGGACAACACAGTTACGACTACTGAATACTACAAAATTGCACTTTATAAGCACTTACACAAATGCATGGACCGTGCTATCCCAAACAGAACCAAGACGCTATCCTCCAAAAAAGGAAGTCAATCTGGTGGTCCCCTGCCATAAACAAACTGTACAACAGAAGGAAGAAACTGTTGCAAAAGAGAGTAAAATCCCATGAGTGGAGGAACTCCCTGGTCAGCCTCAGTAAGAAGCTGCGATCCCTGATAAAAACCTCCAAAGCTAGTTACGAAAACAAAATCGCCATTGATTCTAAAAACAACCACAAAGCATTCTATAGCTATGTCAAGAATATCAATGGCGACACTCAGATCTGCTCTGAGTTACAGCACAATGGCACTAAATATACAGACCCAACTGATATTGCCAACATACTGGCAGATAGATTCAGTGTTAACTTTACACCCCACTCAACCCCTAAAGGGCCCATCTCTATACCAGAAGAATGCAAAGTTCCTGTAATCACGGCTGCACAGGTAAAAACAAGAAGTTATGTACTCACCATAACTTTTGATGTATGTAGTCCATCTCGCCTCACATTCTTACTCACGGGTTCGGAGCCGGATAATGGCTCCGACTCGGCCAACTTTTATTTTCTAGCACGAAGTCTCTAACTGGCTGGGCTAAACAGATATCCCATGTTGCACTGCTCCATAGCCCCAGATCTAGTTTGCTGCAAACCACAATCGCACCTCATGCATAACAACAACCCACTGAAAAAACAACTGCCATTGAAGGGTACTCAAACACCAACCTCAGTCTCCAAATCCTCCAGGAAGGGGACAGGCGGGAGGGTACGTAAGAATGTGAGGTGAGATGGACTACATACATCGAATGTTATGGTGAGTACATAACTTCTTGATGTTATGTAGTCCAATCTCGCCTACATTCTTACTCATGGGACAGCGTCCCTAGCACCTCTATCCTGGGAGGCTCAAAGGAAGATACTCCTGAGGACTGTGGAACCAAAGGAAGCCCGGCCCCTAGAAGCCATGCCCAGTTTGTAATAAGTAATAAAGGTGTGTGGGGAAGCCCACGTGGCTGCAGCGCAAATATCATCCAAAGAAAGTCTGGTATGGTAAGCTATTGACGCAGAAACAGCCCTGGTAGAGTGAGCCTTGACTGGGAATGGTAGATCTTTGCCTGCAGATGAGTAAATAAAGGAAATACAACTTGAAATTCATCTGCAGATTGTAACCTTGGAAATGGGGGATCCCGCTCTACTTTCTGAAAAAGACACAAACAATTGGTCAGCTTTCCGTATTTGTTTTGTCCTGTGTAAGCAAAATCGTAACTGCCTGTGCACGTCCAATTGATGAAATCTAAACTCTGCTTTGTTCGAGAATTGAGGGAAGAAAACTGGCAGCTCAATAGACTGGTTGAGATTAACAGTAGATGTAACTTTAAGAAGAAAGGACGGATTAGGTCTAAGAGAAACCCTGTCCTTATGGAAGATTAAATACGGGGGTTTGATGGACAAAGCTTGAATCTCTGACACCTGTCTAGCTGATGTGATGGCTATCAAGAAAGCAGTCTTCCAAGACAGGAACTTTAAGTCACATGAAGCAGCTGGTTCAAAAGGTGGGGAAGTCAAGGCTTGCAAAACAAAGTTTATATCCCAGGGCATGATAGGTTCTGACACAGGAGGCCGGAGTAACAAGGTGCCCTTCAGAAAGGCCTTACAGAGTTTATGTGTCATAAGGGAAGGCTCATAGGAGGTATGAAAATTCGAAATAGCAGTCAGCTGCACTTTAATGGTAGCAGGGGTGGAACCTTGTTGAAAGAGCATGGACAGAAAATCCAAAACAGCAGGAATTGGGGCTGCGTAAGGGTCAAGTCCTTGGGCCTGAGCCCAAATGGAAAATCTCTTCCATTTGCTGGAATAAATCTTCCTGGTGGAAGACTTATGAGAAGAGGATAAAATGTGCACCACCTCAGGGGAAAAACGATGAAGTCTGACTAACGAGAGTAGCCAGGCTGTCAACCTGAGGGTACGCAGGGAGGGATGGAACTTCCCCGACATGTGCGTCAGTAGGTCTGGCACTGGGTCCAGAGTCCAAGGACTGTCCACCGTGAACTGATGAAGACAGGAGAACCAGACTTGGCGAGGCCAGTGTGGGGCAATTAGAATCATCTTGCTTCCCAAGGATATAGCTTTCTGAATCACTCTTGGTAACAGAGGAAACGGAGGGAAAGCATAGAGCAGACCGGAGGGCCAATCATGGACTAGAGCATCCTTGGGTGACTCCCCCTGTGGGGGGATCAGGGTGAAGTAGCTGCTGCATTTGGCATTAACAGGACTGGCAAAAAGATCGCAGCAAGGCTGACCCCCACCTGTTGAAAATCTGTTCTGCAACCAGAAGGTTCGGGGACCACTCGTAAGGCATCAGAATAGCTCTGCTCATCCTGTCTGCTATCACATTGGCCTTCCCCGGAATGTGCGTTGCCACTAGAAATCGTTGGGAAGACAATGCCCACTGCCACACTCGCATGGCCTCTCTGCACAGGGGGTAAGATCTGGTTCCTCCTTGCTTGTTTAAGTACCACACAACGGACATCTTGTCCGAATGAATTACAATCGTTCCCAGAGGAAGAGAGCTCTGAAGTGCCTGCAACGCCAATAGCACCGCTCTCATCTCTAAAACACTGATGTGCAGATGTACCTTGTGATCTTGCCACGTGCCTTGGACTGTCCTGCCAAGATAATGACCCCCACCCCATCTGAGAGGTGTTCGTGGTCACCGTGGCGACTAGTGACGAAGAGACAAACGGTTTTCCCTCGTCCAGATTGGTGGGGCATAGCCACCAACGGAGATCCTGCTTGCATCGGTCCGTGAGTAGGATCTGGTGGGAAAGGGGGAGTTTCTGAAAGGACCATTGGGCAAAGAGAAGCCACTGAAGAAGCCTCATGTGTAATCTCGCTAGAGGCAGTAAAATAATGGTAGCTGCCATGGATCCCAGAAGCTGAAGCACCCATCTAGCTTGTACTTTCCTGAGGGTTAATAAAGCATTTACCTGACTCTGCAATACTCCAATCCTTTCTTGGGGCAGAAAGGCTCGCATTTGGACGGTGTCTAGCTCTGCCCCTATAAATGTGACACGCTGTGAGGGCAGCAAGGCAGACTTTTCCAGTTCAAGGTAATTCCTAGTTGTTGACAGAGAGTAATGGTAGCGTCCCTGGCCCGGATGAGAAGATGCCTGGTGGGGGCGGTAAGGAGCCAGTCGTCCAGGTATGGAAACACTTGGAATCCTTGACGTCTCAAGTGAGCTGTCACCACCGCCAAGCACTTGGTGAACACCCTGGGGGATGTGGTGAGACCAAAGGGCAGGGCACGAAACTGGAAATGACTGGCTCCCAGCTGGAAGTGTAAGTGACTCCTGGATGCCCTGTCCATTTTGATATGGTAGTAAGCATCCTTGAGGTCGATGGAGCACATCCACACTTCTTTTACCAGCAAAGGGAAAATGGACTAAAGGGTGACCATTCGGAACTTGGACTTCAGAACGTAGTGGTTTAATCGGCTGAGATCTAGAATGGGTCTCAGGTCCCCTGTTCTTTTCGGCACCAAAAAGAGTCTTGAGTAAGTCCCTAATCCGAGGTGGTCTGAGGGGACAGGTTGGATTGACTCCTTTATTTAGCAGCTTTGAGACTTCTAATGCTACGTGATCCCTTTGACTGGGTGGAACGTCCGGGATCCTCCTGACTGGAGGGGGGGGGTCTGACAAAAAGGGAATGATATAACCTCCGGAAACTATTCAGAGTACCCATAGATCCTGGGTGATGCTTGCCCAGGCTTCCGGGTACAGTGAAATGCGGCCCCCAACTGGCTCTGGAATAGCACAGTCGGGCAGCACATCAGGAACGATGGTAAGAGGAACTGCAAAAGGAATCACGGTCTCCCGAGTTGCGGGGGCCTCCTCTGCCTCTAGGGCGGCGTCTTCCAGAATAACCTCCTCCTCCTCTGCCTCTGGAGGGGGAACTCACCTTGTGCGGCAGGGAAAATCTTCTGTGATTTCTTGAACCACATCTTCCCTCCTCTCTGAGCCTTGGGGTAAGGCCTAGAGGGAAGGGAAAAATGGACCCCTATGGCAGACAGGGTCTTTCCCTCTTGCTCGCATCTGGTGAGGGTGTCTTTCACTTTGGTCCCAAAAAGTGAGGCCCCATCAAAGGGGGAGTCAGTGAAGGAAGACTTGAAGGCCTCTGCGAAATGGCACAGGCGCATCCAGGCTTGCCTCCTGAGGGCTACTCCCGAACTAGCTGCCCTACTCGCCCCCTCGGCTGCATACATAATGAGCCTCATGGGCGAGTTGACAATTGAATTGAGGGTAGACACCTGGGCGTTAACCGTGTGTGCTAATGCCTCAGGTATGTTACCCATTAGAGTATTTCCTAACTCCTGGAGGAGATCTTTCTGGAACCGAGTAAAATGACAAAGATAGTTCAGCGACCGCAGGGTGAAGGTCGCTGATGAGAAGGTATGCTTCCCATAGCTGTTCATGCTCCTGGACTCCTTGTTAGGAGGATGGATGGAAGAAGAAGACTCAGCTACTTCCTGCTGTGTGGCCACCGCCACCACCATGGCATCTACAGAATCCCCTTTGGACAGGAACTCTTTCCCCGGGGGGGGGGGGGCAGAAAGAAACTTATCGAGCCTCCTGGGCACAGGTTCCACTGAATCAGGATTCTCCCACACCCTTCAACAAATTAAATCCAGGAGCTCGTCGAAGAGTGGAGACACCCAGGAGGCAGAGGGTTGAGCTCCAAAGGCCTTGAGGAATATAGACTCCTCCTCAGAGGGGATTTTGGACGTCCAGTCGCCTCTCTGTCTCAATATCTCCAGGATGTCGGAGAAAGACTTCATCAGAGGACGACTTGGGGGACCCCTCTGACTCCTCGAGGTCGGTATCAAAAGTGAGAGACTTGTCCTGGGAGTTTATGTGCTTCCTCTTGCACAACTTCTTTCTGGGAGGCTCCTCAGGCACGGACTCTGAGGGACCCTCAGAAAGTTGAGGACTGCTCATGGGGGTATCCCCAGACCTTTGGGCTCCGCCATCCATGGATAGGGGGGCGTCAGAGGCTCTAGCCGGGGTGGAAGGGAACGGAATGACCGCTCCGGGTGATGTAACTGAAGATCTGGCCAGTGCGCTCCTCATGGCCTTGAAGGTGGGCCCCCCCGAATCAGAGGGCCGACCGGCCTCTGAGGCCACGACTGGGGTTGGGGTTCCCCGAGCCAACACGCCGAGGGGGAGTCTCGGAACCGACAGATGTCCTATCCCCCTCGGGCCGAACAGAGGAAACCCGAGTACCGAAACCTGTGGACGGGACCGACATGGTTGGAGCCGATGTCGGCACCGATAAACCCTTGGGGGGGCATCGGAGCTGGCACAAGAACATCACTTGGAGCGGAGCACTCCGGCTCCGAAGACAAGAAAGTGCTCAGAGGAGGAACCATCAACACAAGCATCGGGATGGGCTCCAGAGCCAACTGGGTCAGAACCGAGAATAATTTAGCCAACACCGGTGACTGCAGGAGCCTGTGAACCATCCTATCGACAGCCTGGAGGACTTGGAGGACAGAGAGGGGGATTGGGATCACATATCAGGAGAGCCATGCCTGACACTGGGAGACTGGCTCTGAATGGGTTCCAATAAAATTGGAGCCGAGGTCGATTCCAGCACAACAGATACCTCCTGCGGCCCCGAGGACAGAGGAGCCGAGGAGGTAGAGTCCAGTTTTGAAGTTTTCTCTGGAGGCTCCAAGGAGACAAACAGAGCCGGAGATCTTTTTTTCGTCTTTGAAGCCTTAGACTTAGACTGAGTACTCGAAGTCGAGTCTAAAGACTCCTCAAACAAAGGTTTTAGGAGTCCCTTCAACATAAGTTTATTTTTTCTTTCCTGTAGCACCCTCGGACTGAAGACATGGCAAAAGCTACAGGATTCTTGCAAGTGAATTGCTCCTAGGCAATACACACACACACGGAATGTCCGTTCGTAATAGATATCTTGTAGCTACATTTGGAACATTTCTTAAAACCCGAAGGTTTATGTTCCTTTTGATCTTTAGACATCTCAAGTAAGGTATTAAACACCAAGACGAAAGGGAGACCTAGCCGGGAAACTATAGCTACACACAAAAACCCAAGAACCTCTAAGTAAAACGGTTCTAGAACTACAGCACACAACTCGACCAGAGGAAAAAACCACACTGAAATACAGGAAGCCAAGCACAAGGTAAAACACTGCACAAAAAGGAGGACTAGGTTCTCTAACTTAAACGGGCCTAACCCACCACAACAGTTAGGGATACCACTCACACAGAGACAACACTTCAACCAAATATATACGGTAAAGAAGAAGAAATAGCTATTAAAATAGCTTTTGTTTGAATCGCAACAATTTTCTGAAGAGAAAAATAGAAATTTTGAGGCACTTAGCCACAGCCAAGCGAGACCACATCCAAGCTACACGAGCGGCAAACAAGATCTGGGGCTATGGAGTAGTGCAACATGGGATACCTGTTTAGCCCAGCCAATTAGAGACTTTGTGCTAGAAAATAAAAGTTGGCCGAGTCGGAGCCGATATTCGGCTCCGAACCAGTGAGTAAGAATGTAGGCGAGATTGGACTACATAACATCCACACTTTCCAAAGCCAAGAACACAGCATCCATGGGACCAGACAACATCCCAGGCTGTGCTCTACATGAACTACAGAATGAACTGGCACCCCACCTAAATACCATGTTCAATCATAGCCTCACCTCAGGCACTGTGCCTGCTGAATGGTGCACAGCAACTGTTATCCCACTCCACAAGGGAGGAGCCACCACAGACCCCGGGAACTACCGTCCCATTAGCCTGACAAGCCTGGTCTGCAAGACCATGGAACGTATCATCATGGAACTTATAAATAAAGACATTGGTAATCTCCAAACTCTGGACCCCACCCAGATCGGGTTTGTAAAAGGCAGATCATGTCGCCTAAACCTGATAGACTTCTTTGAAGCAGTCACCAAAGCCGTATGAGGGTAAGGTGGTTCACACAGCCTATCTAGATCTTGCCAAGGCTTTCAACACCATCCCCCACTCTGGAATTATAGATAAACCTACTAAACTAGGTATAAATCCCTATGTCACAAGATGGGTTGCCAACTGGATCACTTGACAGAACCCACACTGTGAAAGTAGCAGACTCCAAATCAGACTTCACACCAGTGACAAGTGGAGTACCACAAGGTTCAGTCCTGGGTCCTCTCCTGTTTGGTATCTACTTCTCTGAAGTACAGGCTAACAAAGAAGGTCTTTGGCTAACGAAGTTTGCAGATGACTGCAAACTAGGAGCCATAATCAAAACTCCTAATGATGTGGACATCCTACAAAGGGCCTCACTGAGACAGATGCCTGGTGTCAAAGTCATGGCCTCAAGCTCAATGACAAAAAGTGCATTGTCATCCCCTTTGGTAAAAACTCTGCACCCATGAACTACAACATAGGCGGTAGTATACTTAACATCGAAAGTGTGATAAGAGACCTTGGGACACAGGTGGACAGTAGTCTCTCCTTTGATAATCACATCACCACAGTAGTCAGGAAATCTTTCTACGTGGCACACCATCACAAAAGGTTTCTCATGCAGGAAAAAAAAGAGGTCATTGTTCCCCTCTACTCATCACTCATTAGACCCATTATAGAGTACAACGCCCCTTTTGGTATGTACCTCACAAGACATCTACAACAACTGGAAAGGCCGCAGAAGTACCTCACAAAGAGGATTACCAGCCTCAAACAGATGCCCTACACAGACCATCTCAAAAAACTCCAGCTTTACTCCGTCGCATATCGCCTACTCAGAGGTGATCTCTACCTAACATACAAAGCTTTGTCAAACCCAGAGCTATTGGACATGCTCCACTTAAAGAAATCCCAATCCCTCCGAGCTACACGCTCTAGGGACCTAAACCTTGTCACCACAATAAACAGAACATGTTGGAGGGATAGATTCCTGTCCCAGAGACTTCCCATACTCTGGAATAAACTACCTATCTATATCAAACAAAGCTCCTCATTAGCACTCTTCAAGAAAAATCTTGATGATTGGATGGGAAATAGGAAATTCACCCCGGGGATCACTTCTGTGGCTCTGCTCGACAGTGGCACGGGAAAATAATTTTCTGGGGTGGCAAAAGCCAGGGTACCTTTTTGGCTGGCTTTGTATAGGCCCTAGGGCCTATAGCCTAGTACCTATCTATAAACCTATGAACTCCTACAACCAGACTCTTGCTGCCAAACTCCACAGTAAAACCACCCTATACAACTTGTAGAGCCTCTCCTAACGTACTAAACATCACTACAGACCCCCCCCCCAATTCAATATTCACTAAACTAACCACTCTTTTTCTATTCTTACCTCTAAAACTCTGGGAATACCTCCCTCATGTACCTAATGGAAATATAATTTTTTTTCCTCACTTTCACAGTTTGACTAAAAACATTGCCCATCATAAATCACTCTGCAACTGCCTTACTACAGGACACCACAAATGTTCTTTCATTCCTCCTCACATATGGTTTATGGATCCGACTTCGGAGTTGACTCAGCCACATTTCTTCAGACCTCCCACTACCCACAATGCCCTGTACTCCAGCCAACCTCCTCAGATCGAAAATACGAAGTTCCACAACCACTGCACCACTGTTCACCAAAGCAACGAAGTTCACTTATGAAAACCAATTTATTGTTACAAAAACAGACTTGGCGCTTTCACCATTAACATGGCATCATCAGAGTCATTTGAAACACTGAAAACTTGCACATTATATATCCTCACACCCCACTAATTAATCATGACATAATTAGTTAATTAAAATTAGTTAAAATAAAACTCAAAATCTTGTTTTTAACAACTAAAAATGCTTGTAAATAATATGCTTGTGGAAATAACTATTAAACCCCCCCACACACACACACATGTTTCATAAGTTACACATATATCCTTGTTAAAACAATGTAGTAAAACGTTACACATTTGACAATTTGCTTGAGTGTGCAACCAATTCCTATTGAATGTAGTATAATAATAAACTTAAATAATAGCTGACTTGTGTTTCAAAATAGGTTTAAGGGAAATGTTGTCATTAAGACCAGGGTACCTCATAGCGTTTAATCGCAATTGCCATTCAGTTTCTAAAAAGGCTACCCTGTTCTTTATGTCTCCCCCTGCCTCATGGTGCACTCTATCAACTACAAAGAACAAAAACTTACTAAAATTGGGACAATGACTAATGTGCAAAAACAAAGCATTGTGCACATCCTTTTTCTTGATTGACCTAGTATGTTCCATAATCCTGTCCTTGAGCTTTCGTGTGGTCATTCCTACATAGAAAGCATCACAGGACATGCAAGAAGCCACATAAACTAAATTCTTGGTGTTGCAACTACAAATTCCTGGACAAGCTATAGTTCTTCCAAAACCAAGTACACAAATGTAAGCCCCTTCCGCAATAAATCTACAACATTTACAAAATCCACATTTGGTCATTCTGGATTTGACGTACCTACCATCCTTCTCCAAAATTGTTTTAACATTTTTTCCTTTACTGAAAACAATCAGTGGCTTGTCACCAATCACCCTTTTTGTATCAATACTCAGTGCGTTGATCCATGCACTCCTCAAACAAGCACCAATCTCGTCTGATTTGTCATTAAATTTCAAAATAAAGGCTGATCCATCCATCCTATTGTCCCCTTTGATCCCTTTTGCAACCATCAAGTCAGAGTCACCAATTGTTCTAAGAATTGGCGAATAAAAAGACCTTCTCTTTTTGTACACTTCCCTTTTGATTCTCAACAATAACTCCAAAGGGTAACCTCGGTCCAATAACAGACCAATCAATTTGTAGATTTCTTTCCTAAATACCTCATCATCACTGACAAGTCTGGAAATACGCACCATTTGGCCCTTAGCCACCCCTTTCCTCTGATGGAAGGGGTGACAACTCCCGAAGTGCAACAGTGAGTTTGAGTAACTGTCTTTCCTAAAGATGGTACTCGTTAAGCCAGATGATTCTTTGACTAAGGTAATATCTAAATAATTAATGCAACCCATATTCCACACATAAGTAAACTTTAAAAATTCCGTGGTGGAACCAAGATACTCAACAAATTCACCAGCACTAGATTCATCACCGTCCCATAAAATCAGTAAATCATCAAGAAACCTGTTGTACATCACAATTTTTTGCTTAAATTTTGAGGGAAATACATGAGCTCTCTCCCAAGCTAACAAAACTAAGTTAGCAAACACAGGGGCACATTTCGCACCCATAGCAACCCCAGATCGTTGCTGATAAACCTCACCCTCAAATTTCATAAAATTGTTTTTAAGAACTATTTCCATGAGGTCATAAAGCAAATTAATCTTACCCTTGTCAACAGATTTGCTACCGTTAAGACTATCAAAAAACATTTCCAAACCTAGTTCCTGTGGAATGACCGAAAAAAGATTGACTACATCAATAGTCAAAAAACCAAAAGAGGTGACATCATTTTTGCATACCCTTAATCTTTCCAAACAATGCCATGAGTCTCTCAAAATATGAGAGACTTCCCCCAATGCTGATTTAGAATATTCATCAATGTATGCTGCAAGTGGCTCAGTTTTGGACCCCCTAACGGCCACAATTGGTCTAAATTGTAATTTGTCTGTCCCTTTGTGGACCTTGGGGATACCAAAGATTTTGGGCATTGTAGGAAACTTTACAGTGAGGTAGTCGTATTCGGTTTCACAAATAACACCCTGATATAGTGCATCCAATAGAAATAAATCAATCTTCTGGTATGCCCTATTAATTTCATTAACAGAAACCCTGGTGTAAGTACTATCATCTTCTAGAAGCTCCATCATACTTGAAATGTAATCAATCGTATTCATAAGAACCATACCACCACCTTTGTCAGGTTTCATACATCTGATGTGCCTAGAGGTTTTTAGTTCCTTAAGAACCAACCTCTCATCAACAGATAAATTATCAGGAATGGCACTTTTATTCAAACAAATCCTCCTGAGGTCGTTCTCCATTAACTTCTCCAGAACAACTATCTCTGAGTTGTATGGAGGAATAAAGGTGCTCTTTCTTTTCAACCTAACCAAGCTTCCATTATTGACAGTTTCGTTGTGTTGCTGGTCAGTAGCAAAATACAATTGTAAATTCAACCTCCTAGTATATAGCCTCATAGCAATCAATACCTCTGCAATATCCAACCTAAAATTGGGGTCAAATTTAATACCCTTGCTAAACAAATCAAAGTGAGTGTCTGTTAAGTCAACATCAGAATAGTTGTATATAAAAAAAACATGTTTCTGTGCTATATCACATTTTGAAACAACTTCATCTATAGTATCATACTGAACCAAGTGATTACTGTCAACAGTTTGTACATCAAAAAAATCTTGTTTGTCAGCTGAATTACTGCTGACTGAAATTACAGACTCATTGTTAACAACTGAAGAAACATAGTCATTTCCTACATATGTATTGACCCAAAATTCCTTGTCACCCCTTTCAGTATGTTGGGCACCCAAGTCAACATCCAAACAATTGTCAGTTGTATCAACAAATTCAAGTGATTCCTCACCCAAATAGCCATTTCCAACATTAATAACACTGTTAAAAACTGCTAAATGGTCCACACATCCCTCAATTGTGTTTACAGACCATTTCGATACTCCCCCCTCCCCCAATGTTCTTGAAAATTCGACTGTTTGCGCCCTCTGTTTAACAGTCTTTCCGACCTCCGTAGGCCGTATGTCTGTTCCAAAAAAGGCTTGTGTGCTGAATCAAATTCTTGGTCATTAATAGGTTTGAAAACATTGTCATCACTGTCATTAACAACAGGTCCTTCCACATTGAGTCTAGGCTGATAAAAACCCATCTTTCGCCCAGGCGGGTAAGCACATTTACTAGCGTAGTCGTTTGTGTCCCTAGTCAACTTCTTTTGTTTGACCAACCTACTTTTGTTCACAAAAGCCTCAATATTTTTTAACACTTTGTCAAAATTAACTTGGTGTTGGTAAAATAGCAAGTCAGTAGTAATGCTAGAGTGTAAGTTAGAAATTTCTGAACGCAATACATCCAACTTACTGTTATTGCTCTTAATAATCACCTCTGGCATCTCCATACCAGTACGATCAAATAAAACGACCAATTCATTAAACGCCTCAGTGCCAAACTCCACACCCATAGGTAATTTCCATAAACGAAGTCCCTTAGGGACTTGTTTCAATTCTCTAGACTTAGCAAGAAACAAATTGTCAAGCTGAAGGGCTCGATATTTGGTACAAAGTTTTTCATACCTGAAAATCTGTTCCCTCACAGTCAGGGATACTGTACGCTTAACAACAGACTCTCCTTCGTTTCCATCAAAGCCTGGTGTCTCAAACCATGTGACTAACTCCTGTTGGTTTCGTGTAACCGCCGTCGACCCAGAAAGCCCATGCACGGCTGGCAACACTCCAGTACTTGCTGGCAAACGTGAATTGGAGTTAGAAACTGCTCCACTGTACGAAACAGAAACACCAGGTTTTTGTCCTGGCGTAATGGTAGATCCAGGTGAATGCAACGTAAAAAGTTCAACTTCAGAGTCTGTGGGGCTAACATCACTCCTTCCTTGGTTTTTGTTCGCCTCATATACCTTGGTTAACTTTTCAATGACCGAAGTTAACTCCTTTAATATCTGTTCCATAACCAAACTTCAGCAGCAAGGCAAAACGTAGTCAGGGTTGAATAACAACTCAACAACCCACACAGCAACCCAAACCAGGGTAAAAAAATGAGAAAATACGAAGTTCCACAACCACTGCACCACTGTTCACCAAAGCAACGAAGTTCACTTATGAAAAACAATTTATTGTTACAAAAACAGACTTAGCGCTTTCACCATTAACATGGCATCATCAGAGTCATTTGAAACACTGAAAACTTGCACATTATATATCCTCACACCCCACTAATTAATCATGACATCATAATTAGTTAATTAAAATTAGTTAAAATAAAACTCAAAAAGCTTGTTTTTAACAACTAAAAATGCTTGTAAACAATATGCTTGTGGAAATAACTATTAACCCCCCCACACACACACACACACGTTTCATAAGTTACACATATATCCTTGTTAAAACAATGTAGTAAAACGTTACACATTTGACAATTTGCTTGAGTGTGCAACCAATTCCTATTGAATGTAGTATAATAATAAACTTAAATAATAGCTGACTTGTGTTTCAAAATAGGTTTAAGGGAAATGTTGTCATTAAGATCAGGGTACCTCATAGCGTTTAATCGCAATTGCCTTTCAGTTTCTAAAAAGGCTACCCTGTTCTTTATGTCTCCCCCTGCCTCATGGTGCACTCTATCAACTACAAAGAACAAAAACTTACGAAAATTTTGACAATGACTAATGTGCAAAAACAAAGCATTGTGCACATCCTTTTTCTTGATTGACCTAGTATGTTCCATAATCCTGTCCTTGAGCTTTCGTGTGGTCATTCCTACATAGAAAGCATCACAGGACATGCAAGAAGCCACATAAACTAAATTCTTGGTGTTGCAACTACAAATTCCTGGACAAGCTATAGTTCTTCCAAAACCAAGTACACAAATGTAGGCCCCTTCCGCAATAAATCTACAACATTTACAAAATCCACATTTGGTCATTCTGGATTTGACGTACCTACCATCCTTCTCCAAAATTGTTTTAACATTTTTTCCTTTACTGAAAACAATCAGTGGCTTGTCACCAATCACCCTTTTTGTATCAATACTCAGTGCGTTGATCCACACACTCCTCAAACAAGCACCAATCTCATCTCATTTGTCATTAAATTTCAAAATAAAGGCTGAACCATCCATCCTATTGTCCCCTTTGGTCCCTTTTGCAACCATCAAGTCAGAGTCACCAATTGTTCTAAGAATTGGCAAATAAAAAGACCTTCTCTTTTTGTACACTTCCCTTTTGATTCTCAACAATAACTCCAAAGGGTAACCTCGGTCCAATAACAGACCAATATCCTCAGATCGAGTTTGCTGTCAATAGATAGCAGAGGGCAAAGAAACGAGAAGGGAATTGAAATACAACTCCATAACCAGAGTCTCAAAAACAAGAAACAGTTCTTAAAGATAATTCTCTCCAGCTCTTTTAGAGCACCAGGAAGGGGGATGGAAGCACATAACTAATAAATCGATCTAAAACTGTACTATTCACTTTCTGCTCACACACTATTTTTTTCTTTTTGCAGTTTGCTGAGGCCAGTCACAAGCCTCGGGATCACACCCCACATTCGGTTCTGAAGCAAAGTTTCAGCAAAAACTCAAATCAGCCCTGGGAAATCTCAGCTTTTATACACAAGCCTTCCTCTACAATTAATCATTAGGTAAATGTCATTGCATTGTTTTTAACAGTTTTCTCTTATTTTGTGACTACCATTGTGAGGTGAGCACAGCTGCATTGAGCTCCATTCAGCTTCCAACTTGGAGAGCTTTAATCAACTCGGCCACTACGTAGCAACATACTTTACTAATTATATAAGATCCTTATTCCCTCTGTATGCAAACAGGTGAGCTCCAAAGTCTAAGATTAAAACTATTCCAAAACAAAACTTTAGTTCAGTCCCAATTCCCTTATTTATTTATTGACATTTGTTAACCGGGTCGGTCCAGCTGGGTCAGAGGCCCTTTTTCAGTGGAGACGAGTGTAGAGTCATCTGCATATTATGTAATACTACTGGAGATGGAGACGAGTGTAGTCATCTGCATATTATGTAATACTACTGGAGATGGAGACGAGTGTAGAGTCGTCTGCATATTATGTAATACTACTGGAGATGGAGACGAGTATAGAGTCATCTGCATATTATGTAATACTACTGGAGATGGAGACGAGTATAGAGTCGTCTGCATATTATGTAATACCAATGGAGATGGAGGCGAGTGTAGAGTCATCTGCATATTATGTAATACTACTGGAGATGGAGACGAGTATAGAGTCGTCTGCATATTATGTAATACTACTGGAGATGGAAATGAGTGTAGAGTCATCTGCATATTATGTAATACTACTGGAGATGGAGACGAGTGTAGAGTCGTCTGCATATTGTGTAATACTACTGGAGATGGAGACGAGTATAGAGTCATCTGCATATTATGTAATACTACTGGAGATGGAGACGAGTGTAGAGTCGTCTGCATATTATGTAATACTACTGGAGATGGAGATGAGTGTAGAGTCGTCTGCATATTATGTAATACTACTGGAGATGGAGACGAGTGTAGAGTCGTCTGCATATTATGTAATACTACTGGAGATGGAGACGAGTGTAGAGTCATCTGCATATTATGTAATACTACTGGAGATGGAGACGAGTATAGAGTCATCTGCATATTGTGTAATACTACTGGAGATGGAGACGAGTGTAGAGTCGTCTGCATATTATGTAATACTACTGGAGATGGAGACGAGTATAGAGTCATCTGCATATTGTGTAATACTACTGGAGATGGAGACGAGTGTAGAGTCATCTGCATATTGTGTAATACTACTGGAGATGGAGACGAGTGTAGAGTCGTCTGCATATTATGTAATACTACTGGAGATGGAGACGAGTGTAGAGTCGTCTGCATATTATGTAATACTACTGGAGATGGAGACGAGTGTAGAGTCGTCTGCATATTGTGTAATACTACTGGAGATGGAGACGAGTGTAGAGTCGTCTGCATATTGTGTAATACTACTGGAGATGGAGACGAGTGTAGAGTCATCTGCATATTATGTAATACTTCTGGAGATGGAGACAAGTGTAGAGTCATCTGCATATTATGTAATACTACTGGAGATGGAGACGAGTGTAGAGTCATCTGCATATTATGTAATACTAATGGAGATGGAGACAAGCGTAGAGTCATCTGCATATTGTGTAATACTACTGGAGATGGAGATGAGTGTAGAGTCATCTGCATATTGTGTAATACTACTGGAGATGGAGACGAGTATAGAGTCATCTACATATTATGTAATACTACTGGAGATGGAGACGAGTGTAGAGTCATCTGCATATTGTGTCATACTACTGGAGATGGAGACGAGTGTAGAGTCATCTGTATATTATGTAATACTACTGGAGATGGAGACGAGTGTAGAGTCGTCTGCATATTGTGTAATACTACTGGAGATGGAGACGAGTGTAGAGTCATCTGTATATTATGTAATACTACTGGAGATGGAGATGAGTGTAGAGTCATCTGCATATTATGTAATACTACTGGAGATGGAGACGAGTGTAGAGTCATCTGCATATTGTGTAATACTACTGGAGATGGAGACGAGTGTAGAGTCATCTGTATATTATGTAATACTACTGGAGATGGAGAGGAGTGTAGAGTCATCTGCATATTGTGTAATACTACTGGAGATGGAGACGAGTATAGAGTCATCTGTATATTGCATAAGATTGTCTGCAAGAGGTGAAGGGTTCATTTGTAAAGATGTTAAATAGATGGGGACCGAAGACTGAGCCTTGTGGAACACCACTTGGAACAGATATATAGGGAGACCAGGAGGAGAGCCATTTGACAGATTACTGCCTACCAGAGAGATAGCTGGAGAACCAGGCAAGGGAGGCAGAAGACAGGTTGAGGTTAGATAGCTTAGTAAGGAGGCTAGAGTGAGAGACTGTAGCAAAGGCTTTGGAAAGAACAAGGAAGAGGCAGGATATTAGTTAACTGTTATCAAGGGCTTTGGCTATGGTACGAGTGAAAGATAGGAGGTTGAAGGATGTGCTGTGGTAGGAACGGAACCCATGCTGAGTGGGAGTGAGAAGGCTGTGTTGGAGGAGGTGGATGAGAAGTTGTGAGTGAATGCATTTCTCGAGGATCTTAAATAGGGGAGAAAGAATAGCACTGGAATGATAGATGGATTAAAAGAGTTGCCACCCTTATGTAGTGGGACAGTAAAGAAGGATTTCCAGATAGCAGGAACTGTAGCGGCTCGTACAGATCTGTTAATGAGAATGGATACAGGATAGGCTATAGATTCTGAAGCAAGTTTGAGGAATGTAGGAGGTAGGTTATCGGTAGAGGGAGAACATGGTTTAAGTTTTAAAGACTAGATTTAATGTAAGAAGTTGACTTAATTGAATTAGTTCTAGACAATAAAAAGAAGTTATGTACCTACCATGACGTTCCATGTTAGTTATCCTTCATCTCGCCTTCCTTCTTGCTGTTTGGTTCGGAGCTGATCCTCGGCTCCGACTCAGCCTACTTCTATAGCTTGAGAGCTATTTACTGGCTCAAGGCTAACCCTGATCCCAGAATGCCCAGCATCAGCTACCCAGATCTCGTTTGTGATAGAGCACACTAGACATATAAAGTAACCAGTAACCTAAAACTGATTTACCAAAATAACAGATCAGAGTAAACTGTTATAAAATTACCTGGCATGTGAACCGAGAAAAAGGAAATCAGCCAGTGAAACCATAGTGAACTCCTCTCAATCCTCCAGGAAGGGGGAAAGAGGGGGGACGCAAGAAGGAAGGCGGGATGAAGGACAACTAACATGGAATGTTATGGTAGGTACATAACTTCTTTATGTTAAGTTGTCCCATCTCGCCTTCATTCTTGCTGTTTGGGACAGCATCCCTAGCACCTAAAGACCCCGGGTGGCTCATTGGAACAGACTCTTCAGAACAGTGGAACCAAAGGAAGCCCTGCTCCGGGAGACCACATCCACTTTGTAATGAGAGATAAATGTATGAGGGTTTGCCCAAGTGGCAGCTGCACAAATTGAGTCTATGGGCAATTTAGACTGAAAGGCTACAGAAGTGGCTACTGTTCTAGTAGAATGACCTTTCGGTTTTGCTGGTAGATGTTTATGCCTTAACTGATAAATAAAGGCAATGGTGTCAGATAACCATTTGGATAAGGTCACCTTAGAAACTGGAAGGCCTTGCTTATTGTGAGCATAGGAGAGAAATAATTGGTCTGCCTTTCTTAGCTCTTTGGTCCTATGGAGGTAAAAACGTAATTGTCTGTGCACATCCAGTTGGTGAAGACCGTATTCTGCCTTGTTGCTATAATTGGGAAAGAAGACAGGGAGATCAATGGATTGATTTGAATTGTTTTCTGAACAGACTTTTGGTATGAAGGATGGGTTGGTTCTCAGAGAAACTCTATCTTTGTGAAACACCATATAGGGAGGATAAACACAGAGTGCTTGGAGTTCTGAAACAAGTCTAACTGAGGTAATAGCAACCAGAAAAAGTGTTTTTCAAGAAAGAAATTTTAAGGGGCATGAAGCTGCCGGTTCAAATGGAGGCAGAATCAAAGAAGTCAAAACTAAATTGAGATCCCAAGGAGGAGGTGGATCCCTCACTGGGGGTCTAAGAAGAGATGTTCCTCTCATGAAGGCTTTGCAGAGCTTATGAGACATTATGCTAAAATTAAGAATTCCAATATGAAAATTAGATATGGCTGCCAGTTTTACCCTGGTGGTAGCAGCAGCCGCATCCGACTGAAAAAGCTCTGCTAGAAATTCTAGAATTTGATGGACTGGGGCTGAAAAAGGGTCTAAGTTTCTAGATTCTGCCCAGTAAGAAAATCTTTTCCATTTGCTAGCATAAAGTCTTTCTCGTAGTTGACTTATGGGAGGATACAATAATATTGTGAACTGCTGGGGAGATACTTGGAAGCCTGGCTAAGGTAGGAAGTGGAGAAACCAAGCTGTGAGCTTGAGAGTCTGAAGGGATTGGTGTAACCCGCCTGACCGATGAATCAACAGATGTGGCACTGGGTCCAGAACCCAAGGCTGGTCTAGAAAGTGAAGGTGCATGAACGGAAACCATATTTGTCGAGGCCAATAGGGGGCAATGAGGATCATTTTGCAACCCAATGATTTTGCTTTCTGTATCAGTTTTGGAATTAGGGGAAAAGGGGGGAATGCATAAAGGAGTCCCTGAGGCCAATCATGGACTAGAGCATCCCTGGTAGTTTGACCTGGAGGAGGAAGCAGGGAGAAGTAGCTGCTGCATTAGTTGTTGAGGGTGGTGGCAAATAGATCGCAGCAAGGCTGGCCCAATTTGCGGAAGATAAGGTCTGCAACTTTCTGACTCAGAGATCACTCGTGAGGCATGAGGATAGCCCTGCTGAGCCTGTCCGCTATTACGTTGGATTTCCCAGGGATGTGGGTTGCTGTCAGAAAATGTTGGGAGGAAATTGCCCATTGCCATAGCCTGAGGGCTTCCTGACACAAGGGGTAGGACCTGGTCCCGCCCTGCTTGTTGATGTACCACACAACTGACATGTTGTCTGTTTGGATCACAATAGTCCCGGAAGGAAGAGAGCCTTGAAGAGCTAGCAATGCTAGGAGCACCGCTCTCATCTCTAGGACATTGATATGCAGATGGTACTCGTGAGGTTGCCACATGCCTTGGACTGTCCTGCCTAGATAATCCCCCCTCACCCTATCAGGGAGGTGTCTGTGGTCACTGTGGCTACTGGAGGGGGTTGAATGAAAGGTCTGCCCTGAGTCACCAGTGGGGAAACCATCCACCAAGAGAGGTGTCTTTTGCATGTTTCTGTAATCAGGATCATGTGAGACATGGGTAGTTCCTGGAAGGACCACTGCGTAAAGAGAAGCCACTGAAGGACTCTCATGTAGTAACTCATTAATGGTACAAGAAGAAAGGCAGCTGCCATGGACCCTATAACTTGCAGGACATGTCTGACTTGGACCTTTCTGCTCTGCATTAGAAATGACACTTGTTGGCGAATAGAGAAAACTCTTTCCTGAGGTAACCTTGCAAACATCTGTTTTGTGTTTAATTCTGCTCTTATATATGTAACAGACTGACAGGAAAACAAGGCAGATTTTTTGAAATTTACTGTAATGACTAGATGGGTGCATGTTGATATTATATAATCCCGTGCCTCTAAGAGTTGATGCCTGGTGGTAGCAGTTAGGAGCCAGTCGTCTAGACAGGGAAACACCTGGAATCCTTGACGTCTCAGGTGAGCCGTGACTACTGCCATACATTTGGTGAACACCCTAGGGGCTGTGGTGAGACCAAAGGGCAGAGCTCTGAACAGATAATGCTGGACCCTACCTGGAAGTGAAGAAATCTCCTGGAGCGTCTGTCCATTTTGATATGGTAGTACACATCCTGAAGATCTATGGAGCACATCCAGTTGCCCTGACCCAGAAAGAGGAGAATAGACTGCAGTGTTACCATCCGGAACTTTTCTTTTTGTACAGATTTATTCAATCTGCTGAGATCCAGTATTGGTTTTCAGTCCCCTGTCTTTTTTGGTACTAAAAAGAATCTTGAGTACGTTCCGGATCCTAGTTGGTCTGCGGGGACTTCCTGAGTGGCTCTTCTTTTCTAGCAGTTTTGAAACTTGAATAACTGCTTGATCCCTTAGATTGGGTGGGACATCTAGGATGGACTTTTTGATTTTAGAGGGGGTTGGAGAAAGGGGATTTTGTAACCTCTGGATATGATAGATAGCACCCATTTGTCTCTTGTTATATTTTGCCAGGCTTTTAGGTACAGGGAAAGTCTTCCCCCGACTCCCTCCAGAGGTGAGCAGTCGGGCAACTAGTCAGGGATGCTGGAAGGGTTTGGCAGAGAAAGTTTCTCTGTCACCCTGATTTTGTGGTCCCCCTCTGCCACAAGGCGACGTCTGCCATTGTTTTTCTTTCCCCCTCTGCCCCTGGAGGAAAAATCACCACGTGTGTCAGGCAAGGGTCCCTGGGACTTCTGAAACCACATCTTTCCACCCTTCTGACCTTTGGGATAAGGTCTGTTAGGAGTGGGAAAACGGACTCCCACGGCAGAGAGAGTCTTGTCTTCCATGAAAGAAACTTTAGATCGCAATCACCCACTGATTCAAAGGGTTTTTGGGTTAAGTTTTGCAAAACCAAAGTGAGTTCCCAAGCTGGAGATGGATCTTTTACTGGAGGCCTGAGGAGAAAAATCCCTTTCAAGAAGGCCTTGCATAATTTGGAAGCTGAAGGGCAACTAAGAATATTGCCAGAGAGAAAATTAGAACTAGCTGCTAACTGAAGTTTGATAGTAGAAAAACTGGCCCCTTTGTTGAACAAGGAAGTAAGGACATGCAGAACCTCAGACAGGAGCTGAAAAGGGATAAATGTTCTCTTTAAAAGCCCAGAAGACAAACCTCTTCCATTTACTATCATAAACTTTCTTAGTAGCCCATTTTTGAGAGGCTAAAATAATACCTCGGACAGGGGAAGCAAGCCTGGACCTTTGAAGTGGAAGTGGAAAAACGAAGTAGCCATTTTCTGGGACATTAGATTGGGCTGATAAACCTCTACTGGGTGACAAAGGAAGTCCTGTTTGGGTTTCAGAATCCATGGAGGATACTTCAGATGAGACCAGAGGAAGGGGAATCAAATCTGACAAGGCAAATAGGGTACAACGATGATTACTGAGGACTTCAGACGCTTTGCTTTCTGGAGAAACTTTGGGATCAAAGGAAGTGGGGAATAAGCCTACAGGAGACCGGGGGGGCCAATCGTGAACCAGAGTGTCCCTCGAGACCTCCCCTGAAGGGGAGATCAGCACAAAATAGTTGCTGCACTTGTTGTTCTGGGGAGATACAAATGGTCGCAGCAATGTTGGCCCCAATGGCCGAAGATCTAATCTGCTAATGATCAACTGAGGGACAACTAGTAAGGGGTCAGAATGGACCTGCTGAGCTTGTCTGCCAGGATGTATGTGTTGCAAGCAGAAAATGGTCCAAAGACATTGCCCATTCCCAAACCCTCATGGCCTCTCTGCACAGTGGGTAAGAGTGGGTTCCTCCTTCTTTGTTGATGTACCACACCACTGACATGCTGTCTGTGTGAATCACAATTGTTCCTAGAGGGAGAATGTCCTGAAAGGCTTGCCACATGAGGACAACTGCTCTCATCTTCAGAACACTGATGTGCAATCTGGTCTCTGTGTGTGACCACATGCCTTGGACCATCTTTCCTTTGTAATACCTCCACACACACACACACACACACACACACACACACACACACACACACACACACACACACACACACACACACACACACACACACACACACACACACACACCAACTGGGAAGAGTCTGTGGTCACCATGGCTGAGAGGGGTGGAAGAAAGGGTCTGCCTAATGTCAGGTCATCCAAAAGTAGCCACCACTGAAGAAAGCATGATAGGAACAGACAGTGGCTGGTACAGTACAGACCATTGAACAACCAGAGTTCCTTGAAGGACTCGCATAAAATACCTCGCAAGAGGAACTAATGGAAAACCTAGAGCCTGGAGTATTAGGCCTTGCCAATGGAGAAGCTAGATTCAGCACAGTTCGGACCTGATCTCTCAATGTTTGAACGTGCTGAGGGGGGAGAGTGGCAATCTGATTTACTGTGTCCAAGGTAGCTCTGGTGAATTCTAGAGTCTACACAGGAGATAGAGATGACTTTGCCAGATTTATAGCAATCTCCAGATGATTGGCAAGGTTGAAGAAATAATCCCTGGCCTGTAGCAATTGACTCTTGGTTGGGGCAGTAAACAGGCAGCTGTCTAGGTAAGGAAACACCTGGAATCCCTCCAGTCTCAGGTGAAATGCAACTACTGCCATGAATTTGGTAAACACCCTGGGGGATGTAGTAAGTCCAAATGGCAGAGCTCTGAACTGAAAATGACTAGCTCCCAGACGGAAGTGCAGCTGACTCCTGGAGCATCTGTCGATTTTGATGTGATAGTACGCATCCTTTAAGTCCACTGAGCACATCCAATCACTTTTCTGCAGCAGCAGCAGTAGAATGGATTAAACCATGATCACTCAGAACGTTGTCTTGTTTTATAAGCAAATTTAATTTGCTTAGATCCAAAATAGATCACAGGTCCTTGTTTTTTTTGGGACTAAAAAGAATCGAGAGCAAGTTCCGAATCCTCTTTGTCCAGTTGGGACCTCTTGGATAACTCTTTTTTTGCAATAGGTTTAGAATTTCTGCTACTGAAAACTCCCTCTGACTGGGTGGGACATCAGGGAGCCTCTGTGACTTCTCCTGAGGAGGAAGGAGAAAAGGAATAACATAGCCTCTGGATATAATCTTTAGCATCCAGCTGTTTTGCATTACATCGGTCCAGGCAGTAGTGTGCAGAGAAAACCGACCCCCAACTGCCTCCAGAGGTGAGCAGTTGGGCAGCGCTTCAGCACCGCTGGCAGAGCCCATCAGAGAATGGTTCCTTGAAACCCTGACTTTGCAGACTCTCCTCTGTTCAGAAAATAAACTTTTCTGACAAAAGAAACTCTACTAACAGCTCAAGACTGAAGCAAGCACGTCTGATTCAGCTGGCGGCAAACAAGATCTGAGGAGGACTGCTGAAGTGCAGGGCACTGTGGGTAGTGGAGGGAGTTCTAGACTTGGATCCTACTCTGAAAAAATGCATCTGAGTCAGATCTGAGGTTGGATCCGTAACCCATATATGAGGAGGAATGAAAGAGAAAACATCAGATCTGGATCTAGCAAATGTGTTGAATCACGGTGCACAGTTTCCAGGATGGGACCAAAGCAAGTAACATCTACAAGAACATGCAAAAGAATCTACACCAGTTCTCCAAAGATGATAAAGGCTCCTACTTTCTGGAGTCTAGGCCTGTTACAGGAGTATGATGGACATTACTGGAGCCAGACTGAAGCTTTTTCTGGTGGAGAACCTGATAGTTTTAGTGACAGACACTACAATCTAAATGTCCATATAATGGCTCTCCTAGCTGGGTCATACTTAAAAGCCGGCTTCTATTTTGAGTACTCAAGAGTACTGGCAGAGTCATCCTCCTAGGAAACTTCATGGATGCAGTTAGAAGACAAAACACTGTCTGATGATAATAAGAAATCTCCATTTTATGAGAAGGTTGTTGTTTATTTGGTATCAAACTGGTTAGAAGAGGAACAGGAAGAAGCCTGACAGGCAGCAGAGACACCTACTTCATCTTGTAAAGGTCTTAGATCACATCCTAGGAAGTCTGTCCAATGAGGACCATAGCTCAGAAACTGCATGCAGAAAGGCTTGTCTTAGCTTATCCTTGAAGGAGTAAAGACAGAACCATGCCACTCACTTCAGGCTAATACCTACGTCTGATGTCGTCACCTTTTACAAAACTCGGTCCACAATGGAGAATAAGAAACTGGATAGGTGAGACAGACAATGAGGGCTCAAAAGTGGCAGAGACCCCTGCCTTGCTCACCCAGTCCCAATTCTTGAAATCCATAAGCAGGTGTGGAAGGGTTCTTTGGCATTAGGGACTTGTGCTGAATTGAAGATCTCATGCACAAATCTGTCCTAGGATGTTTCGTAATGATGCCATACTATGTCAGGGGTTTAAAGGTGGCAACCGCTGCTTTAGGGACAAAGAAAGCTGAATCTGGATTCTTCCAGGCTTCCAAAAGATAATTCATAAAGACAAGATCGCTTGAGTGGAAAGTCATTCGGCTGGCCCGAATACCAGAATCAGTGTTTTTCTGTGTCGGCTGCTGTCGCTTGCTGGCTGACATCAGGTCATCAGTGCTATAAAGGAAGGCAGCCAATGTCATTACATCAGTTTTTCTTGCCCTAACCAGTCACAGGTCCAAGTAAATATGGTGAAGTGGTCCTGGTGGCTAAAAGCCACCGTTAGAAAATTATGTCTCCCTAAGGAAAGAATATATAAGGGGGAAAGAGGGTGGGAAATCACAACTGCAACAGTGAATATGGTAAGTGTACACAACTGTACTATGTTCTTCGTGTTTCACTGTTGCAGTCATCACCTGTGGGAGGATTCTCAAAGCTGAGGAGAGGGGTGGTAGGATTAGTAAGAGACCTAGGAATGGGTCAGCATACCCTGCAGAGCTGCAGAGGCAAACTCTGCCCTAGCCTTAGAAAATAGAGGTAGCTGGTAATGTTTGGTAAAGGTATGAGCAGAAGTCCAGGTGGCAGCATCCAGGATGTCGCTGGTGGGAACTCCTCTGAGGAATGCTGTGGAAGTGGAAGCTGCCCTAATGGAATGGGTTTGAATAGACCTGGATGGTGGGTTCCCATGCAAATTGTAGCAGAAATGGATACACTGTGATATCCATTTGGAAATGGTCTATTTGGAAATTGGCTTCCCCTCGCCCCTGGGTCAAAGCTGACAAGAAGTTGGTCTGTTTTCCTGAAGGGTTTAGTACGGTCCAGGTAGTATCTGAGCTGTCTGTGCACGTCTAATGAGTGCAGACTTCTTTCCCGCTTGTTTTGAGGGTTAGGAAAGAAGATGGGTAGATGTATGGCCTAGTTGAGAGTTACATCAGATACCACACCTTGGGCATAAAGGAGGGTTTGGCCCTCAGGGAGACCCTGTATGCATAGAAGATGACGAAGGGCTCAATGGCCATCAGTGCCTGAAGTTCTGAAGCCCTTCTGGCTGAGATAATAGCTAGTAGGAAAGCAGTCTTCCAGGAGAGGTATTTCAGTTCTGCTGAAGCAGCAGGTTCAAAGGGTGGTAAGGTTAGTTTTTCCAAAACATAATTCAGGTCCCAGGCTGGAGTGGGTGGGCCTTCTGGGAGGTCTGATATTAGAAGCCCCTCTGAGGAATTGTTTCATCAAAGGATGGGAAAACAGGGACTGTTCTGTATCAAAATTAGCTGAAATGGCTGAGGCGTGGATTTTAACAGAGGAGAAGGAGAGGTCACTATTAAGCAGCTCCACTAGGTAGTCCAGGATAAGAGGGATGAAAGGTTGTGAGGTGCTGCCCCCTCTGGACTGGCTCCAGGAGCAGAATCTTTTCCATTTTCCTGCATAAGATTTTCTGGTGCTGGGCCTTCTGGCCTCAGAGGTGATGTCTAGGACCTGTTTGCTTAACAGAGGCACCTTTGTTTGCCTTTTGAGTATTAGCCATGCTGATAGTTTGAGAGTCTGCAGGTCTGAGTGGAGCATCCCCCCTCCCCCCGAGTTAAGAGGTCTGAGATCAGGGGAAGCTGCTTGGGAGGCTGTAAGGTCAGGCTGCGCAGTAAGGGGTACCAATGTTGTCTGGGCCAATCTGGAACAATGAGGATCGCCTTTGGTCTCTCCTTTCTTATTTTGATCAGTACCTTGGGGATAAGAGGCAGAGGAGGGAATGCATACACAAAGAAGGTGTTCCAGGGGAAGGTCAAGGCATCCACCTTCCATGCTAGGTGGTGATAAAGTACAGTTTTGTACCTACCATAAATGTAGATGTTCGAGTGCTCATACAGCTGCAGTCATAACAGATGGGTTATCCTGCCATCAGGCAGGTCCTCGGTCGGCCGAATTCCAAAGTCTAGGTCCGGCGTCGGTTGTCGTCGCTTCTTCCCTGACGTCAGTGCGGCAGGGGTATAAAAGAGGCAGCAGGCGCCATATTCTTCAGTTTTTCTTGCCCCAGATGTCAGGTGCCCCCAGAAGGTAGGCAAACATAATGCTATGTAAAGATGCAACGTTGATAAATCAAAAACAGTAGTTGCAAGCAAATACACCATAAAAGAATACCCCAAAAAGGTTATATGAGAAGTGTTTGTCATAAGGCCTGTCCTAAGAGGGGATGGAGGGAGGGAAACCTGGACTGCAGCTGTATGAGCACTCGAACATCTACATTTATGGTAGGTACAAAACTGTACTATGTTCATCGTGCATACAGCTGCAGTCATAACAGATGGGTAGAATCCCAAAGCTAAGTAAGGGTGGTAGGCACTAAGTGGAACTAGGAGGGGCTAGGATGCCCTGCAGGACTGCTGTGGCAAAGCCTGCTCTAGATTTTGAGTATAGTGGCAGGTGATAGTGCTTGGAGAAAGTGTGCACTGAACTCCAGGTGGCTGCTTGCAAAATGACCTTGGTAGGGACCCCCCTGAGGAAGGCTGCAGGGGTAGCTGTGGCTCTGGTGGAGTGGGATCTGATGCATGCAGGCACAGTTTTTCCATGAAATGAGTAACAAAAGCGTATGCAGTGGGCTATCCATTTTGAAATTGTCTGTTTGGAGATGGCCTTTCCCTGAGCACCTGCTGCATAGGACACAGAGAGCTGATCAGATTTCCTGAATGGCTTTGTTCTGTCCAAATAGTAACGACGTTGTCTGTGAATGTCCAAGGAATGTAGTAGTCTTTCCCCTTTGTTTTGTGGATTAGGATAAAAGGTAGGTAAGTGGATAGTCTGATTCAAAGCTACAATGGATACTACCTTTGGCATAAAGGTAGGGTTGGTTCGTAAGGAAACTCTGTCCTGATGGAAAACGATGAATGGTTGCACAGCCATGAGGGCCTGTAGCTCCGAAACCCTGCGTGCTGAGGTGATAGCCAGAAGAAAGGCTGTTTTCCAAGACAAGTACTGTAACTCTGTTGAAGAAGCTGGCTCGAAGGGAGGAAGGGTCAGCTTTTCCAATACGAAGTTGGGGTCCCAAGCAGGGACTGGTGGTTTCCTTGGGGGTTTTATATTCTTTGCCCCTCTGAGGAACTGCCTTAAGACAGGGTGAGAGAACAAAGGAGGATCTGTGTTGTATTGTGCAGAAATGGCTGAAGCGTGGATCTTGATGGAGGAGAAGGAAATTCCATTGTTTAACATCTCAGCTAGGTACTGTAAAATTTGAGGTATATTTATAACCCAAGGATTCTGTCCCTTTTCTTGATTCCAGGCACAAAATCGCTTCCATTTGGCGGAATAGGCCTTTCTTGTAGAGGGTCTTCTGGCCTCCAAGATGACATCCTGCACCTCCTTGGAGAGGAGAAACTGTTGGGAAATCAAGGAATTCTCCATGCAGCTAGATTTAGAGTTTTGAGATGGCTGTGAAGGGTTTCGTAGTTGTGCTGGGACAACAGAAGAGGGACTAGAGGTAGGATCCATGGTGGGGAATGTGTCAGGCTCTTCAGGAGCGGATACCAGTGTTGTCTTGGCCAGTCTGAAGCAATGAGAATCATTTTCGGCCTCTCTGCTCTGACTTTTAATAGAACTTTGGGCAGCAGAGGAAGAGGCGGGAAGGCATAGACTGTCAATGTTGCCCAATTGAAGGAAAGTGCATCCACTTTCCAGGCCTGTGGATGATAGGTCCTTGAACAAAATTTTTTCAACTGGCAGTTTCTGTGGGTAGCAAAGAGATCTATGTCTGGCTGACCCCATGCCTGAGTTATCTTTGTGAAAACTTGAGGATGCAACTTCCATTCATGCGGATCTGTCATATTTCTGCTTAGGTTGTCTGCCAGTGTGTTTTCCTTCCCTGGCAGGAATTGTGCCTGTAGTTGAATTTGCAATTCCAGTGCTGTGTTCCATAGGGTCATGGCTTGCCTGCACAGGGGGTATGAATGTGTTCCCCCCTGTTTGTTTATGTACCACATCACTGTGGTGTTGTCTGTCCTTATCAATAGCTGACCTGGATGCAGTAGGTCTTTGAAGGTCATAATAGCCTTTTGCACGGCTAGCATTTCCTTTTGGTTGATGTGAAGGTGCTTCTCTTTTCGGGTCCATTTTCCCTGAATGCACTGATCTGTCATGTGGGCTCCCCAGGCGTAGTCTGAGGCGTCTGTTGTGATGATTTGAGTTGCTTGAGGTACACTGAAAGGAAGACCTGTGTTTCTTTGGCAAGCTTGAGTCCACCACAAAAATTCCTTTTGAAGGCATGGAATGAGTGGTATTAATTGCTTCCAAGCTGTGGCTGTGTTGAGACCATATGTTTTTCAGGTAACATTGAAGTTTCCTCATATGCAGCTTTGCACATGGGATTAGTAGGATGCAAGATGCCATGAATCCCAGAGCCTGCAGGAATTTCCTTGCGGTTAGCCTGGTGTAAGTTGCCATTTTTCTGAAGTATTGAGACAGTTGCCCTTGCTTGTCTGGCGTGAGGTAGGCCATCTGGGTGGTTGTATCCAAGCTGGCACCCAGGAAAATTATTTGTTGAGAGGGTATTAGTTTTGATTTCTTTTTGTTGACTGTGTATCCCAGGAAGTTCAACAGTTTTATTACAAATGCCAGGTGCTGCAGTAGTAAGTCCTTGCTGTCCACTTGGATCAGGCAGTCGTCCAGATATGGGTAGATTTGTATCCCTTGTAGTCTGCAGAATGCGATTACTGATGCCAGGCATTTCGTAAACACTCTGGGCGCAGTAGATAAGCCAAAGGGCAATGCAGAGAATTGGTAATGGGTTGAACCTGCAAGAAATCTGAGGTATCTTCTGCAATCTTGTCTGATAGGGACATGCAGGTATGCCTCCTTGAGGTCCAGTGTTACCAG
This sequence comes from Protopterus annectens, assembly GCF_019279795.1. Classification (NCBI taxonomy): domain Eukaryota; kingdom Metazoa; phylum Chordata; order Ceratodontiformes; family Protopteridae; genus Protopterus; species Protopterus annectens. The sequence continues at coordinate 99,068,076 of NC_056746.1, forward strand.
CCAAGACTCCTTGCCCAGCATTGGAAGAAGCTGCTGTAATGTGAGCATCTTGAATTTTGGCACCTGTAAATATGTGTTTAGGATGGATAGGTCTAAGATAGGTCTCCAATCTTTGTCTTTCCTTGGTACCAGGAATAGTCTGGAATAAAACCCTTGACCTTGTTCTTTTGCAGGTACCTCTTGAATTGCTTTCATGTCCATGAGAGCTGAAACTTGTTTTTGTGCCTCTGCCCTTTGATTTTGTGGCAGGTTTGGCATGCCTCTCATTTTTGGAAGGGTGTGAAAGTGGAACCTGTAGCCTCTGTCTATAATGTCCAGAATCCATTTGTCTTTTGTAACAATATGCCAATTATTTGAGAATAATGTCAGTTTTCCGCCCAAAGGTGCTGCCATTAAAGCTTTGCTTGGCAGGTGTAGGGGGAAGTCATTGTGTCTGTTTTCTAAAAGACTGTGATCTATCTTCTGCACCTCTTGGGGTTGGTGCTTGCCACTGTCTGGCTCTGAAAGATCCTTGAGGTTGCCCTCTACCCCTTGGGCACCTGTATCTGCCCCTTTGAGGTCTGTCCGTGGCTGGAAAGGACCAATTTTTTGAAGACCAGTTTCTGCTGAAACGTGGAGGCTGTACCTGCAGGAAATCTTTCACTGTTTGCATTGATTTCGCTTTTTCCTTCATTTTCTTTAGCAACTCCTCAGCTTTAACACCAAACAATACATCTTTTTGAAGAGGTGCATCTAATAATTTAGCTTTGACATGATCTGGTAAGGTTTGCTCTTTGAGCCAAGCATGCCTACGTATAACAGACCCGGTAACAGCAGCTCTACATGAGGCCTCTAAAGCATCAAAACCACACTGCAAGGTATGTTTACCCACTTGCTCTGCACCATGCAACAAATCCTGCAACTCTTTTAAATCTGATTGTTCTGGTTGTGTCATCTTGCTTTTCAGCTGAGATATCAAAAACTGTTGATACTTTAACATATGGAACTGACAGTTTAATGCCCTCATGGTTAAAGTGGCCGAGGTGTACACCTTCCCCCCCCCCCACCTTTCTAAAGCTCTGGAATCTCTCTCTGAAGGTAATGGGTTTTTAGCAGTAGAGGCCTTAATTCCCTTGGGACCCTGTGAAATTGTATCTGGGTCAGCAGTATGTCTTTTATATAGGAACTGGTGGGAATCAGGAACCCGGTAATACCTGTCTGGTTTAACAGGAGCTGGAGGCAAAGATTCTGGATTAAGGCTGGCTTCTGTGTACACATCATCCAATATATCTAAAACAGGAGGGATAGCCAGAGGCCTATGCTGGGGGAGCAGAAGAAATTCCCTGAGCCTTTTCTTGGAGTCTGAGTGATCTTGGCCTTCCCAATGAAAGTGTTCCCTCAATGTATGCAGGGTTTTCCCAAAAGAGAAGTCCTCAGGGGGGGAGACCGAGGGAATAGACTCCTCTGCATCAGAGTCTTCGAATGGAGAATAGGCATAATCCTGGTCCTCAGATAGTTCTGAGGTAATAGAAGCTTGAACAGAGGAAGGGCAGTCTTCCTCTAATCTGGGCCTTTTGTCAGAGGGGGGTTGAGAACCCCTGATAAGAGTAATCAAATCCTCAGCCATTTTAAGCATCTGTTTTTTAGGCATGGTGCCTTGAGAGGGGGGTCTGAGGAACCTGTTTTTTGGTTTTCATGGCTGCTTTAGATTTAGTGAAGGCTTTAATAGAGAAGGAGGAAGGCCTGAAGACCCCTTGAGAAATGGCAGGCCTGTCTAAATTCTGAGTTTCCCCGCCAGGAGTGGCGTCGGGTTCTGTAGTAGGAATGGGGGCCGAGGAGCCTGCGACCTCGGGTACTGAAGACACCGGTAATGCATTGTCATCGGTAGTCAGGGGCTGCGTAGGTGCCTCGCTGAGTACCGGAGAACTGGTAGTTGGCCTTAGCGTGGTTTCAGTAGGTGGTGCGGACTTCGTATGTCGGTCCTTATCTTTGCGTTTTTTGCTCAAAACTGGAGTCGGAGTATCCGACGACATATTATAATTAAATTTTTTGCCGAAAAAGTGAAGGGCGAACTCCACCTGATGCTTAATAGTGCGTTTATTGAATCTAGCACAGAAACGGCAGGCCGAGATGTCGTGGTCTGTGCCTAAGCAAGGTATACAGAAAGAGTGGAAATCCTTATGCGGTATTTACTTCCCACAAGAAATGCAATTATTAACTTTGTCTGACATCGGTCTGAGGCAAGAAAAGTTTCCCCAACGGGGTACTTAGCTTTCAAGAAGACTTCGGCTGAAATACTTTCGTAAATCTCAGGAGCTGGCCGACCGGCACTTGCAAACTGATTCTGCTTCGGGCACCGCGCGGCAAGAAAGACTGGAGAATATGGCGTCGGCTGCCTCTTTCATACCCCTGCCGCACTGACGTCAGGGAAGAAGCGATGACAACTGACGCCGGACCTAGACTTTGGAATTCGGCCGACCGAGGACCCGCCTGACGGCAGGATAACCCATCTGTTGTGACTGCAGCTGTATGCACAATGAACATCTCCTTGGTATAGAATTTTTTCAGCTGATGGTTGGGATACGAAGCAAACAGCTCCACCTCTGGAATCCCCCACACCTGAGTGATTTGCAAAAAGATTTTTCTGTGGAGCTGCCATTCGTGGGGGTCCAGTAAGTTTCTTCTTAAGTGGTCTGCCAGGGTGTTGTTGATCCCTGGTAGGTATTGTACTATCAGGTGTAGTCCCATGGACAAGGCTGTCAGCCAGAGGTTCATGGCTAGCCTGAACAGAGGGTAAGATTGGGTCCCTCCCTGCTTTTTGATGTACCACATTACTGTGGTGTTGTGTGTTTTGATAAGGAGAAGCCCTGGCCTGAGATGGGGTTTGAAGGATGTCAGACCCTTCTGTACTGCCATCATTTCCTTCTGGTTGATGTGTAAGGGGAGGTGCTGGGCATCCCAAAGACCTTGGGTGCACCTGCCTTCTAGGTGAGTGCCCCAAGCTATGTCTGAGGCGTTGGTGGTTATGGTCTGCCCGGTTGGGAGGAGGGTGAAGGGAAGACCCTTGTTTGGGCATAGGCCCCTGCCCAACAAAGAAACTCGGCCCTTACACAGGGGACCAGAGGTAGAGAAGTCTTTAGAGGTCGAGAGTGCTGACACCAAAGGTTCTTTAGGTACCACTGAAGTTTTCTCATGTGAAGCCTGGCCAGAGGAATTAGAAGAATGCAAGATGCCATATACCCTAAGGCTTGCAGGAACTTCCTCGCCGTGAGGTGACTTTTGGAAACCAGCTGTGTAAAATAGAGAGGCAGGAAACTCTGCTTCTCTGGGGATAGGAAGGCTATGTGTGATGCTGTGTCCAGCACTGCCCCCAAGAAAATTATCTCCCTGGAGGGTGTTTGCCTTGATTTCTTCTCATTGATGGTGTACCCTAAGGAGGTTAGGAAGGTTTTGACAATGAGGAGGTCCTTGAGGAGCTTTTCTTTGCACTCTGCCCGAATGAGGCAGTCGTCCAGATAAGGGTAAATTTGTATATTTTTCTGTCTGCAAAATGCTACGGCCGGGGCTAAGCATTTAGTGAATTCCTTGGTAGCAAAGGGTAGAACTGAAAGTGTTGTGAGCCTGCTCTGAAGCGAAGGAACTTCCTACAAAATTTGCTTATGGGGATGTGGAGGTAAGGCATCTTTTAGATAAAGGATAACTAACCAGGCATTTTTTGTCAGCATAGGCAGCAGCCGCTGCAAAGTTAGCATTTTGAATTTGGGAACCACCAGGAAGGTGTTCAGAATGGATAGATCCAGGATGGGGCACCAAGTGCCTTCTTTTCAGGGAACAAGGAATAGTCTGGAATAAAAGCCTTTGCCCGTTTGATCTGAGGGGACAGGTTCTACTGCCCTTTGGGATATGAGAGTTTGGACTTGTTTCAATGCATCTGCCCACTGATTTGGAGGTAGGTCTGGGTACCCTCTTGGAACTGGGAGTTCGTTAAAGGAGAATTTGCATCCCATGAGAAATGATCTTTAAGACCCATTGGTCCTTTGTTACAGAACGCCACTTCTCTTTGCAGAGGGAGTGCCTTCCTCCTAGTTTTTGGTAAGTGACAAGAGGGCATGGGGGGAGAGGGAGTCATTGACAGTTCTGCATACAGGGATGGCTTAGAACTCCCTGCTTTTGAAGTGAAAAGTGGTCCATTCTTTGGTTCTCTGTTTTCCCTTGGATAAGAGTCTGGGTGGTCTTTCCCTGAGGGGCTTAACTTGCCCCTTTCTGCTAGGTGCAGGAAAGGACCAGTGTTTTGAGGGAAAATTCCTGCTAAACCTAGGAGGTTGCACCTGAAGGAAATCTTTTACTGTTTGCATAGATTTGTCTTCCATCTTTTTGAGCACCTCTTCTGCTTTTTCTCCAAACAAGTGGTCCTTATCCAATGGTGCATCAAGTCATTTAGATTTTACATGATCAGGGAGAGGTTGTCCGTTCAACCATGCATGTCTTCTAATGACAGATCCTGAAACTGCTGCCCTGCTTGAGGCTTCTTGGGCATCACATCCACAGTGTAAAGAGTGTTTAGCCACTTGACAAATAGAGTGCAGTAAATCTGCTAGCTCTTTCGAATTGTCATAATCAGGAAATTAGAAATCTTTTGTTTAAATATTTCCAAAGTGTGTTGTTGATATTTTAACATGTGGAACTGACAGTGGAGTGCTCTGATAGCTAAGGTTGCAGAGGTGTATACTTTTGTACCCCATCTGTCCAGAGCTCTGGAGTCCTTGTCAGGAGGAGTAGGATTCTTTGCAGAACTAGCCTTAGCTCCTTTTGGTCCCTGTGTAATGACCTCCAGGTCTGCAGCAGGATTTCTGTACAGGTATTTGTGAGAGTCTGGTACTCTGTAGTACCTGTCAGGTTTTCTGGGAGCAGGTGGGAAGATGTCAGGAGTTAAGCTGGATTTATGGAAGACATCATCAACCACCTCTAAGACAGGGTGGATGGCCAAGGGTCTGTGTTGGGGCAGGTCTAGAAACACTCAATCTTTCCTTAGACTGAGGGAAGTCCTGGGATTCCCAATGGAAATATTCCCTGAGGGTGTGTAGGGTTTCCCCAAAGGAAAGATCTTCTGGAGGGGAGGCAGAAAGAATGGATTCTTCTGCATCTGAATCCTCATAAGCAGTAAGAGGTTGTTGTTCCTCTTCAAAATCTGAATAATCAGACTCCTCAGAATCCTGTTCTGTCAGTATTTCAGGGGAAGGGTCTCTTTAAAGGTGTGGCCTGACTACCCCTGATAAGGGTGATAAGATCCTCTGCCATTTTAAGCATTTGAGCTTGGGGTTATGGAACAGGGGTAAAATGTTGGCTAGAGGTAATTTTTTTAGGAGTGGCCTTGCTTCTAGGCCTAAGAGTATCCATCGGTCTGAGAGAAACGGTAGTCAGAGGAAAAGACGTCATTTTTTGTTTAGACTGGGTAATGTGAAAAACCTCCTCGGAAGCCAGTGCCTGCGTCACGGCTCCGGACCCAACCGAGGCAGAGACAACCAAAGGCTCGGAAGAATAAGAAGATTTCTGCGGCATACCAGACTCTGAAAGGGTTTCAGTAGAGGCCTGCGAAGGTACTGAATCAGGCATCAGGGGCTGCAAAGGTGCCTCACTGAATTCCAGAGAAGTGACTACCTGCTTAGCGGTAGAGTCGTCGGAAGGCTTAGCCTTGTGTGGGCTATCTCTACCTTTATCCTTATGTTTTTTCAGAATGTCTATAGATTGTTGGCTGATGGACGCCATTTCGGAAAGCAAAGACGGAAGACGAAAATACCTGGCTACAAAACATGCTCTACAACAAATGGTTCTCGAGTTAAACAAGGCACAGAACTGGCAATGGGGGACGTCGTGGTCTGGGTCTAAACAAGTGATGCAGTATGAATGGAAGTCTCGGTGGTATTTGCTTTCCACAGGTGAAACAATTGTTAACATTTAGTGGAAGAAAAAAGAATCCCCAACAGGGTACTTAGCTTTAGATGTTTTCAGCTGTAATTCGAACTCTGGTAGCGACTGACCAGCATACTTGCAAACTGCTTCTGCTACGGGCTCCATGGCAAGAAAGACTGATGTAATGATGTTGGCTGCTATCCTTTATAGCACTGATGACCTGACATCAGCCAGCAAGCAACAGCAGTCAATGCAGAAAAACAGTGACTCTGGTATTCGGGCCCGCTGAGGGCTACCACAGCAGGGATAACCCACAGATGATTACTGCAACAGTGAAACATGAAGAACAGCAGATGTTTTAGGAGATTCCCTCTGTAGGGGCTCCTAATATCTTTTTTGAATCTCAGAGACTTGAGAACAATCCCAGTTAAAATAATCCATCATACAGGCAATGGTAATCCCAAAGGAGAGTTCCTCCAGGGTGGAGTGCAGACTTAGAGTCCTCCACCTCTGAGCTGTACTCCAAGGGGCAAGGATTTCGGAAGAGTAAGCCAAAGATTATTCCCCTCAGTACAGGTCCTCATGCAAGGAATCCAATTCTCTAGGCGACTTGAATGAACAGGAAGACTAAGGAGCAGCAGGTACAGAGACCCCTTGAAGAGGCTTCAGGACCATCAAAGCGCTGAATAGATCCTGAGTGAAATCCTGCCATTTACACTAGGGATCCCGAACAGGGGAAATAAGTTTTGCTTTTTGTTTCTTCTTCCGTGGGATGTCTGCATGGAGTACCCTTGGAGGGTCAGAGTCCTGGTAAGACTCAATAATGGTTGTAGGAATTTCCTCCCTAATATCTGAGGAATCTCCCTTGGTCCTTTTGATATCATTAGCCAAGGCTCCCCCTCAACGTCAAGCACAGAAAAGCCTCAGAGGACGAGTGAGAAGCCAGATCCATGCAGACCTCAGAAACGGTCACAGCACAGGAATCTGACGCAACCAACAGACAGTTCTCTGGGCTTTCACCAGCTTCAAGACAGACATCCAGGGGAAGTTGAACAGAAGCCAGCTCAGACTTAACTTTTTTGGCCTCCTTCTTGGCAGACCGCTGTCCCTCAGGACAGGAGGATTCTGCCATAGCACCTTGAGCAGACAACGTAAGATGCTGGTTCTGCAGGTTGCTGGACAAGGAGGAGAGACAACTATGAAGAGTGTTAGGCATAAACACCTGGCAGACAGAGCACTGCATATGGTCATGCAAAGCACGCAAACAGATGAGACACTGATTGTAATGGTCTTCATGGGGAATTTGCCTCCCACATTGACCTTTTCCCTTTCTGGATGAAATGAACACAATAACCAGAAAAAATAAGAGAGAGAGAAGAAACCCCAACAGGGCACTCATCTTTTAACACAGCTCAATAACCATCAGCAGAAGGGCGTTCAGACCAACGTTTAATAATGGCGTTCAACTGGCGGCAAAGAAGTTCTAAGTGCATGTATCCATGCATCATCTTTATGCCCTATGCCTTGCATGGGGAGCATACATGTGACACATGGTGTCTATAAGAACTAAAGGCTTTGCTATACTGGCCGGATTGGGCTATCCTTGGCAGGAGATCCCTTAGGTAAAGAATACAGCAAAAGTGATATGGAAGGACATTAAATGTTATACATACACTGAGCATTGTTAAGACTGGGTCTTGCCTTATAGAAGTGATTAACAACTTTATATTTTAATACTGGAGCGTACTCATGACTCTCTGTTGCACTAACATTAGTCATAAACATATATGCCACAACCAAATCAAAGCAATCGCAGCATAAATGAAAGAGTAAATGCTCACATTTTCTTCTCCATTATATAATGTTAGCTGTTAGCGTATACAATTTGCTGCCTACTCCTTCTGAAAGGGTATACTGTATTCCCACCTACAGACCAAAGTAACGATTTTTGAGTTATTCATTCCTGTCCATATCCGGGTCTATATTGAATCAGCAAACGCTTATAAAAGCGAACGCTGATTCATCGACCCTATTTGAGCGAATGCTGAAAATCCCGAACACTCGGAACAGCGATTTTTTTTCTCAGGGAAATAATCGCTGGGCCGGTTTCAGGAGTTTTCTGTTTCCTTCACTGTGGTGCACTCTCGGAGTTGGTATATTTAAGTGGGGGGGTCTGGGGGGCACAGCCCCCATCAAATCGCTCTTCCGAGCATTCGGGATTTTCAGCGTTCGGTGAACTAGGGTCGATCAATCAGCATTCGCTTTTTTAAGTGTTCGCTGATTTAATACAGACCTCCATATTCAACAGCGACTTAGATCTATGGATGGGAAACAGATAATTTACCCCAGGACTGCCCCTGTACTACTAATGGACAGAGGCAGATCATAAATGCGTGGGCCTTCTCAATCTATGGTATGACCATGGTTACTCTCATTAGTGGTAATATATACATATATTATTACTAACAATGGGATAGGAAAAGTCTATTTGTAACCAAATGGGATTGATTATATCAACCATGGGATAGGCAAGGCCAATCTATAACCAAATGGGATTGGTTATATCAACCATGGGATAGGTAAGGCCAATCTATAACCAAACTCCTAAAAATGGAGAACATCGATATCTGTGCAGTAACTGAGACCTGGTTCAAGGCTCCAGAGAGCACCCCTGCAATACCAGGCTACAACTCTTACCACACTTTTCAGCCACCAAACCAGGACCGAAACACTAAAGGTGGAGGAGTGTCAATAATCACCAAGGATAGTCACACCACCAGGCTAGTTAGCCAACACAATGTGTCTGAAATTCTCCAAGTGCAACTAACACTAGGTAAGACTGCAATCCAAATTGTAGCTTGCTACAGATCCCCACCATACCCCAAGATTCTCACTACACCTTTCTAAACATACTGGAAAATATTAAGATAGAACCAAACACCCTAATACTGGGTGATTTTAACTACCCTGCCATTAACTGGGAAAACTACTCATGTCCCAACACCTTTGCGCAACGGTTCTTGGAATTCATAAATTCCAACGCCTGGATCAACTAATCCATAGCCCCACCAGGGGATCCAATATCCTAGACCTGGTCATTACCAACATGGGAAATCAATGCTCCATACCTATGGTCACCCCTCGTTAGTCAGGTCTGACCATAAGCTAATCACCCTTAACATCCACATCCCACCCCACCCCCAGTAAAGAAACCACCATAAAAACTTCTCCAAAGCCAACTTCATGCTACTCAAGTCAGAAGTGACAAACTTCATGACACCCATGCAGACGGAACTGAAAGTTCAACTGCTGAATCCTACACTAAGGCACTGTACGAGCACATCCACTCATGCATGAATCGTGCCATCCCAAATAGAACCAAAATGCTCTCATCCAAAAAGGAAGCCAATCTGGTGGTCCCCTGCCATAAACAAACTTTACAACAAAAGGAAGAAACTTTTGCAGAAAAGAGGAAAATCCCAGGATGCAAAAAACTCCTTTACTAGCCTCAGTAAGAAACTGAGATGCCTCATAAAATCCTCCAAAGCTAGTTACGAAAATAAAATTGCCAAAGATTCCAAAGACAACCACAAAGCATTCTATAACTATGTCAAGAATCTAAATGGCAATGCTCAGATCTGCTCTGAGCTAAAACAGAATGGCATTAAATATACTGATCCGAAGGATATTGCCAATATCCTGGCAGATCGATTCAGTGCCAACTTCACCCCCCTCTCACCCCTTAAATGGCCCATCTCAATACCGGAAGATTGCCAAATTCCAGTAATAACGGCCACACAGGTACAAAACGCACTCTCTAAAGCCAAGAATACAGCATCCATGGGACCAGATGACATCCCGGGCTGTGTACTACATGAACTACAATATGAACTGGTACCTCACCTAAGTGTCATGTTTAATCATAGCCTCACCTCAGGTTTCGTGCCCACTGAGTGGCGCAGAGCTACAGTTATCCCAATCCACAAGGGGGGATCCACCTTGGATCCCGGAAAAGTACAGTTGTGTACACCTACCATAAATGTAGATGTTAGAGTGTCTTCACTGTTGCAGTCATAACTGTAGGGTGCTCCTGCCGGCAGGCAGCCCGAGGTCGGCCAGAATCCCAAAGTCTGGGTCCGGCGTCGGCTGTACAAGCTAGTACCCTGACATCAGCACGCTCTGGTACATAGCCCTCAGCCGACGCCATCTTCTCCAGCCTTTCTTGCCTTAGATGTCAGAAGTCCCCATAAATCAGAAATGAATCCAACAAGGAAACACAAATACACCACAAATAAGAGAAAAAGAGGGGATAGGAGGGAGGGAAACACCGACTGCAACAGTGAAGACACTCGAACATCTACATTTATGGTAGGTGTACACAACTGTACTATGTTCTTCATGTTTCACTGTTGCAGTCATAACTGTAGGGTGGAATCCCAAAGCAGTGAAAAAGGGGAGGAGGCTTAGACAGAAGAAGGGGCAGCAAGAAGACCCTGCAGAACAGCAGAGGCAAAACCTGCCCTGGTCTTAGAATACAGAGGGAGATTGTAGTGCTTGGAAAAAGTATGCACAGAACTCCAAGTGGCAGCTTCCAAGATATCCTAGGTAGGAACTCCTCTGAGAAAAGCTGTAGAAGTGGCAGCTGCTCTAGTAGAATGACTTCTCACAGTACCTGGAAACTGTTTCCCATGATGAGTGTAACAAAATCTTATTCCATAAGAAATCCATTTGGAAATAGTTTGTTTGGAAATAGCCTTTCCAAGAGAACTGGAGGCAAAAGAAACAAACAATTGGTTAGATTTTCTGAACTCTTTAGTCTTGTCCAAGTAAAATCGTAACTGTCTGTGCACGTCCAAGGAATGCAAAATCCTTTCCCCTTTATTTTGAGGATTAGGAAAGAAGGTAGGAAGGTGAATTGTTTGATTTAAAGCCACTTTCGAAATCACCTTGGGCATGAAAGTAGGATTGGTCCTCAAGGATACTCTGTCCTGGTGGAAAATAAGGTATGGTTCCACAGCCATGAGAGCTTGCAACTCTGAGACCCTTCTGGCAGAAGTCAAAGCCAACAAAAGAACTGTCTTCCAAGATAAAAACTTAATATCTGAAGATGCAGCAGGCTCAAAAGGAGGCAAAGTAAGCTTTTCTAAAACATAATTAAGATCCCAAGCAGGAACAGGAGGGGTCCTGGGAGGTCTTAAATTCTTGGCCCCTCTCAAAAACTGTCTCACCCAAGGATGAGAAAAAACAGGAGGATCAGTATTGAAATTAGCAGAAATAGCAGAAGCATGAATCTTAATGGAAGAAAAGGAAAGTCCATTAGACAAAAGCTCCGACAGGTAAAGCAAAATAGAAGAGAGATCAGGCACCAGAGGGTCCAAGGCTCGGTCCTGCATCCAAATACAAAATCTCTTCCATTTAGAGGCATAGGATTTCCTAGTGCTAGGCCGTCTAGCTTCCAAAAGAACATCCAAAACTTGTTTGGGAAGACTAGAAGAAATCAAATTCCTTTGAAGAGCCAAGCTGCCAGGCAAAGGGTCTGGAGATTGGAATGTAGCAACTGACCCTGATGCTGGGACAGAAGAGAAGGGTTCAGAGGGAGAATCCAAGGAGGCTCCAAGAACAGGTGCTTTAAAGTTGGATACCAAAACTGTCGAGGCCAATTTGGAGCAATCAAGATGAGGAACGTGGGCTTGTCCTGTTTTATCTTCAGTAATACCCGAGGAAGTAGAGGAAGAGGAGGGAAGGCATATCCCGAAAGGCTTCTCCAGCTGAAGGACAGGGCATCCACTTTCCAAGCTGTTTTGTGGAAGGACCTGGTGCAAAAGCGAGGCAGCTGATGATTGAGATGGGATGCAAACAGATCTATCTGGGGACATCCCCAAACTGCAGTAATCCTGTTGAATATGTTGGTGTCTAGCATCCATTCGTGAGGATCTAAAATGTTTCTGCTCAGGCTGTCTGCTAAGAGATTCTGTTCTCCTGGGATGAATTGAGCCTGGAGATGTAGATTCAGATTCAGAGTTGTGTCCCATAAAGCCATAGCTAGTCTGCAAAGGGGGTACGAATGTGTACCCCCCTGCTTGTTTATGTACCACATGACTGTGGTGTTGTCTGTGCGAATCAAAAGAAGTCCTGGATGCAAAAGGTTCTTGAAGGCTAGAAGAGCATTCTGAACTGCTAACATTTCCTTCAGATTGATGTGCCAGTGAAGATGGTCCCTTGTCCAGGTTCCCTGCTGGCAATTGCCTAGAAAATGTGCTCCCCAAGCATAATCTGAGGCGTCCGTGGTTATGATTTGAGAAGGTTGAGGAAGACGGAAAGGCTTTCCTTCATTTAAAGCACACACCCTGGACCACCAAAGGAACTCCTTCTGGAGGCAGGGGATCAGAGGAATCAGAGTGTCCAGATCGTGGTAATGCTGTGACCATACACTTTTCAGATACCATTGAAGCTTTCTCATATGAAGCCTTGCATTTGGAATCAACAGAATGCAGGAAGCCATGTAGCCCAGTGCCTGCAGGAATTTCCTTGCAGTGAGCTGAGATAGAGTTGCCAAGGTGTTGAAAATTGAAGCCAGCTGTATTTGTTTTTCTGGAGTGAGGAAGGCCCTTTGTAAGGTTGTATTTAAGAGGGCTCCCAAGAATACCCTTTGTTGAGAAGGGATCAAATGTGACTTTTTTGTGTTCACTGAGAATCCCAGTAGGAGGAGAAGACGTTGAACAAATTCCAGATGCTGAAGTAGAAGATCCTTGCTGTCTGCCTGAATAAGGCAGTCGTCCAAATAGGGGTAAATCTGAATCCCCTGAAGCCTGCAATAAGCCACTACTGGTGCCAGGCACTTGGTAAAGACTCTGGGCGCAGTAGATAAACCAAAGGGCAGTACAGAGAATTGAAAGTGTCTCGTACCTGCCTTGAATCTGAGGAATTTCCTGCGTTCCTGCCTGATGGGAATGTGTAAGTAGGCTTCCTTTAAGTCCAATGTCACCATCCAGGCGTCCTGAGAGAGCATTGGAATTAGTTGCTGCAGAGTAAGCATCTTGAATTTTGGAATTTCCAAAAAGGTGTTTAACACAGAAAGGTCCAGAATAGGTCTCCATGAGCTTTGTTTTCTTGGAACCAGAAACAGTCTTGAATAAAAACCTTTTCCCATCTCTGAGAGTGGAACAAGCTCTATGGCTCTCATGGCCAGAAGAGCATCCACTTGATTTAAGGCCTCTGACCATTGATGTTTTGGCAGATCTGGCCAACCGCATGCCTTGGCAGAGTATGAAAGTGGAATTTGTAGCCTTTAAAATCACGTCCAATACCCATCTGTCCTGGGTAATATGAGTCCAATTTCTGTAAAAAAGAGACAGTTTTCCTCCGAGAGGGGCATCCAGGTGAAGAGGTCCTGTAGCCCAACCGAGAGAGTCATTGAGTTTGCTTTCTTTGAGATTGGGATCTGTCTTCTCCCCTTCTAGGTGAAGAAGCAGTCCATTGTCTAGATCTGTAAGAGGCCTGAGCTTGACCACGACCTCTGGAGCATCTGTATCTTCCCCTTTGAGGCCTGTCAGACGTGGGAAAGGACCAATTTTTGGAGGGCCAATTCCTGGAAAATCTAGGAGGCTGAACTTGCAAGAAATCTTTTACAGTTTGCATAGATTTTGCCTTTTCTTCCATCTTTTTAATAACCTCCTCAGCCTTGGATCCAAAAAGAACATCATGTTGAACAGGGGCATCTAATAACTTAGCCTTAACCTGTTCAGGTAAACTTTGTTCACGAAGCCAGGCATGTCTCCTGATAACAGTACTAGAGGCTGCAGCCCTGCAAGAAGCATCCAAAGCATCAAAACCACAATGCAAACTATGTTTGTTCAGTTGTTCAGTTGCATGCAATACATCCTGAAGTTCCTTATCCTCTACACATGCAGGAAGGGAAGCAAGCTTTTGCTTTAAAACAGACAAAAGAAATTGCTGATACTTAAACATATGAAACTGGCAATTTAAAGCCCTTACAGACAGGGTAGCAGAAGTATATACCTTTTTCCCCCACCTGTCTAAAGCACGAGAATCCTTCTCAGAGGGAATAGGATTTTTAGCAGTAGCAACCTTAGCAGCCTTAGAGCCCTGAGAAATAGTTTCAGGATCCGCAGAAGGGTTCTTAAATAAGAATAAATGAGAGTCAGGAACCCTATAAAATCTATCAGGCTTAGAAGGAGCAGGAGGCATGGAATCAGGAATCAAAATAGCCTCAGAAAAAGCATCATCCACAATGTCAAGAACAGGAGGGATAGCTAAAGGCCTATGTTGAGGAAGAAGAAGGAATTCTCTAAGCCTCTACTTGGAAGCAGAATACTCCTGACCTTCCCAATGAAAATGTTCCCTCATCTCATGCAAGGTTTCCCCAAAAGAGAAATCTTCAGGCGGAGAGGCAGAGGGCAAGGAGTCCTCAGCATCCGAATCCTCATAAGGAGGAAAAGAATATTCCTGATCAGAGGAAGAGACAGAAGATACAGAAGCCTGGTCAGAGGAATCCACATCCTGTCGAGGCCTTTTCTCAGGTGGAGGGTGAGAACCCCTAATCATTGTAAGTAAATCTTCAGCCGTCTTTAATAATTGCTTCTGTGTCCTGGGAGTAGATTCAGAAGTAGCTTGAGCAGGAACCTCAGAAGTAGCTTGAGCAGGAACCTTAGACTTAACAGGAGTCTTTGCCTTTGAAATAGTGATGTGAGTAGGCCTGAAAACCCCCTCAGAAGCCGGTACCTGCACAGCGGTTCCGGACCCATCTGAGGGAGCGACGTCCGAAGGTCCTGCAGCAGTTAAAACAGTAGGCCTTGATGGCTCCCCATGGGAGTCCGTATCGGCCATCGGTTCAGAAGTGGCGGATGACAGGGGCTGCAAAAGCGCCTCACTGACGACAGCCGAACCGGATGCTGGCTCCAGCTGCAACGAGTCCTGTTTGGACCTCGGAGGCCTGTCTTTGTCTTTGCGCTTCTTTTGAATTCCGGTAGTGTCCAACGACATTCTATAATTGAAGCGTCTGCCAAAATAATTTAGAGCCCAGTCGTACCTGCGCTTGATAGTACGAGAATTGAACCTGGCACAGAACCGACAACAAGAAACGTCGTGGTCAGGGCCTAAGCAAGGTAGACAGTAAGAGTGGAAATCTTTATGAGGTATTTGTTTCCCACACGTTATACAATTATTAACTTTTTCTGACATCGGAGGAACAAGAAAAAGATTCCCCAACGGAGTACTTAGCTTTGAGAAGAGAAGTAAGAACTTAGGACCGACAACAACAAAATACGCTGTTCGAAAATCGCCAACCAACGACTTGCGAGCTGCTTTCCACCGCACAGCAAGAAAGACTGGAGAAGATGGCGTCGGCTGAGGGCTATGTACCAGAGTGTGCTGACGTCAGGGTACTAGCTTGTACAGCCGACGCCGGACCCAGACTTTGGGATTCTGGCCGACCTCGGGCTGCCTGCCGGCAGAAGCACCCTACAGTTATGACTGCAACAGTGAAACACGAAGAACATCTACTGTCCCATCAGTCTGACAAGCCTTATCTGCAAGGCCATGGAGCGTATTATCATGGAACTTATAAACAAAGACATTGGCAACCTTCAAACACTGGACCCCACCCAGTTTGGGTTTGTGAAGGGCAGATCTTGTCTCCTGAACCTGATTGACTTCTTTGAATCAGTCTCCAGAGCCATGGACAAGGGTAAGATGGTCCACACAGCCTATCTAGACCTTGCCAAGGCCTTTGACACCATCCCCCACTCTGGAATCATAGATAAACTTACTAAGTTGGGCATTAATCCCTATATCACCCAAAGGGTTGCTAAATGGCTTACTGATAGAACCCACACTGTAAAAGTAGCCGACTCCAAATCCAGCTCCAGACAAGTGACAAGTGGAGTACCTCAGGGTTCAGTCCTGGGGCCGCTCTTGTTTGGCATCTACTTCTCTGAAGTAGAGGTCAACACTAAGGGACTCTGGCTAACAAAGTTTGCAGATGACTGCAAACTGGGAGCCATTATTGAATCCCCAAATGATGTGGATACTCTACAAAAGGGCCTTACAGAAACAGATGCTTGGTGCCAGAGCCATGGGCTCAAGCTCAATGCCAAGAAATGTATTGTTATCCCCTTTGGGAAAAAACATGTATTCATGAATTACCATATAGGTGGCAGTACACTAAACACAGAAAGTGTGATAAGAGACTTAGGGACACAGGTGGACAGTGGTCTCACCTTTGATAACCACATCGCCACAACAGTAAGGAAATCCTTCTATGTGGCACACCTCATCATGAAGGGCTTTTCATCCAGAAAAAAGGAGGTCATTGTCCCACTGTACTCATCCCTTATTAGACCCATTATAGAATACAACGCCCCATTTGGTATGTACCTCTCAAGACATCTGCAACAACTGGAAAGGCCTCAGAAATACCTCACTAAAAGAATCACAGGCCTAAAGCAGATGCCCTACGCTGACCGCCTTAAAAAACTCCAGCTATACTCTGTCGCATATCGTCTACTCAGAAGCGATCTCTGCTTAACATACAAGGCCATGTCAAACCCAGAGCTGTTGGACATGCTACACTTAAAGAAATCCCAATCCCTCAGAGCTACACGCTCCAGGGATCTAAACCTTGTCATCACAATAAACAAAACATGCTGGCGGGATAGGTTCCTGACCCAGAGACTCCCCAGACTCTGGAATAGATTGCCCATACGTGTCAAGCAGAGTGCCTCTTTGGACCTCTTCAAGAGGAACCTTGACGATTGGATGGGAGAAAGGAAATTCACCCCAGAGATCACGTCAGTCACCCTGCTAGACATGGGTCCAGGAAAGTAAATAATGTGGGAAGAAATAGCCAGGGAATTGTTATGGCTAGGCTTGTGTAGGCCCTAGGGCGGATAGCCTAGTACCAACCTATGAGCCTATGAAATGGGATCAGTTATATCAACCATGGGATGGGTAAGGCCAATCTATAAGCAAATGAGGTAGATTATTTTGAGCACAAAAAGGGAAACTGGCTGGGCTTAAAATGTCCCATGAGGGCAACTAGCCCAGTACTTATCTATGAACAGATTACAGCAGATAACCAATTACTGAGGAAATTCAGGTTAAACTTACCCTGTTACGAGAATCCACCACTACCAGATGACGCAACCCAAGGGCACGGAATAGTCGGAACACTCGTTGAAAAGAACAGTCCTGTAAATTTAAAAATAAATAAAAATGTATCTATGCAAATAATTGTTATTTAGAGCCCTGAAAGGGAAAAAAAAGTTTTCACAGCAATATAGATATTAGCAGAAAATGACTGGCCAGCAATCATCTGTTTATATTTCTCCAGCATATCCTCTCCTAATATATAAATAGCCCTCAGTGATCCCACAATTTTTTTTACTTACCACTATTTTTTATACCTCATCTAGATAAATAGAAAACATTCAATACCTTTCATTCACTCTCTAGAAGTCACAAGTCCCTTAGCAACCAAAGGCTTAAACAGAATACATCACACCCCCTATAATATAGAGTCCGTGTTGGAAAGTACAAACATGATTCAGTTTGCATCTCAAGCTAATTTTCTCAAGTCTTGCACCATTCTCAGAATGTCACTGTGTCCTCATCTGTAGTGTTAAAACATTTTAATTTAGCAATTCAGTCTTCTTTTGAAAACCTGTTTATAAATGGTTTTCTTTTATCTGCCTGAAGTCATTTGACTGAGTTTTGTTATCTCGAGTACAAATCGTTGAATATATACTTCCTTGTTTATATCTGATTATTACTTGGAGGGATTTGTTTTTCATTACGGATGTATTGTTTTTGTTCTAAGTTCACATGGACTCAAACAGTGACATTTTTTTATCTTTAACTTCTGCAATTTAGACTCGTTCTTTTGGCGTGAGAATAATAATGAAAGAGGGGTGCGGGGGGGCTAAAGAAAGACTTACCTTCCCTGTACAAACATTTATTGTACTTTCTATTGCTGTGATTCCTTAAATGTGTATTCCCATGTGAGTACTGTTATGTACACGAGTACATGAGGAATACTTCTGAGGAATTAATGCACATAAATTGTGTTCAGACAGCTTACAAGCCAATGCATCAGAGACAAGGCATTCCTAACATATGGCATAGTAACAAAGAGGTACTGCCTTTTTGCGTTCTAGTGTGTTTTGACCATTCATTCATGAATCCTTCCATCCATCCACAACCTCTTTTCTCATTTTTGCACATGGGGTCAGGGTGTCATTTCAACAGTGACAATCATCTACAGCCAAGGTTGAGACTGGCGGGTGGCTAACCCTGCCATGGAAGCATTCATCAGTGATGCATTATAACTATGAATGTACAGCAGTGTGAGGTAAGGATGACACTAGCAACCCATGTACATGGTTAGGTAAATCTTACTTCTGCAAGACAAGACAAGACAGATTATCCATCTCTGCAAGTACAGCATCAGAATTCTCAGGGAAATCTGAAAGATTATCTTGTCATTTTTATATACTGTCCTCACTGATGGGTGTGGTAATACTGAACATAAACTGAGAAAATAAAAAGCATATGTATTCTGAAGTACACGAGTTTATGTCTTTTATTGCTGTTTGGACTGACAAGAGTTGGAATAGAGTCACTGGATGAAAAAAGAATACTGTTTCTATAATAGATAATCATAATATAATGAAGTGGATTTTACTCTGCATTTAAATATAGTTACACTGAAGTCCTGTAATCGCCTAAAGGGTGCTGTTTATGCCAACACAGCGGGGTCCAGTCTTTTGAATACAGCATTTGTCGTGTTATATTGCATCATCATCATCATTCTGCTACAGTTCATTTCTATTAACCATTAGCATCTGCCCTACAGATTGTGACTAAATTGCAACAGCTACCATTATTTAATGAACTGCAGTTGGCTTATTTTAAGTGTTTAGCAACTGAAAACTTTGGTGTACCAAGTAGGTCTGGTTGTTGGCAGAACATTAACCAGACATCTTTCTTTATATGAATACAAAATAACCTTACTAAATTTCAGTTACTGTTCACATGATTGCACACTGCAAAGTGCTGTGCTTGAGGGAAGCCAGTGGCTATGGCTTTGCTCCACAGCATTACAGAGCGAACCTTATTTGGGTGTGGTTGACATTTGCCAAAGGAAACTGTTCACATTTTCCTTATGCTGTCAAGGCCATTCTCTTTGCTTATCACCTGGCGGCAGTGATATGGATCGTACCCTGATAAATGAATGTTATACGGTCTGCATTGTCTGATGATTTGTTGGGAATTTCAAGCTCTTTATTCCCTTTGTGTACACCTAACTATACCTCTGACGGTCACACTTGCATTATGTCAATCATGTTCTAAATCTAAGTGGAAGGACTCATGTCTAAATTGTCATAAATAAATCCTACAGTAAGACTCAAATGGAAATGTCAACCCTACAGATTGCTATTCCTTTCAGAACTCAAGTCACAGCTGAACATATCAGGGATATGGCATTTCAAGTATGAGATGGCCTAACCAGAGACATATGACAGCCATAGTAAAGCAACACACATAATACTAATCACAGAAGCAAGCTCTTGGATGTAAACTAGTGTTAACAGTGGGCTATCATTCACTCATTACCCACATCTACCTCTTCACTAATCACCCACCATCAAGCATCACTTTGAATCTTTTATCCACTTCAACAATCCTACAAAGCAAAACATTCGGGATGCTTAGGCTTTTTTCATGCAAACTGAAAAAGTTAACATAACAAAAGAAAAATATCTTCATTCATCCCAATGTGTATATGTACATCTCCTACACTTTACAAGCTCACTTAAAAGAAAAACGATAATACTGTCCACAAGCTACATTTCTAGAGGTTTAAAGGCACTGCATGGCTACAGTACACTGATTTGCTGAAAGAAACACTCTCAACATTTACTACATTAGCACCGGATGTGCACTCTCAACATTTACTACATTAGCACCAGATGTGCACTCTCAACATTTACTACATTAGCACCAGATGTGCTCTCTCAACATTTACTACATTAGCACCAGATGTGCTCTCTCAACATTTACTACATTAGCACCAGATGTGCTCTCTCAACATTTACTACATTAGCACAAGATGTGCACTCTCAACATTTACTACATTAGCACCAGATGTGCTCTCTCAACATTTACTACATTAGCACCAGATGTGCTCTCTCAACATTTACTACATTAGCACCAGATGTGATCTCTCAACATTTACTACATTAGCATCAGATGCGCTCTCTCAACATTTGCTACATTAGCACCAGATGTGCTCTCTCAACATTTACTACATTAGCACCAGATGTGCTCTCTCAACATTTACTACATTAGCACCAGATGTGCTCTCTCAACATTTACTACATTAGCACCAGATGTGCTCTCTCAACATTTACTACATTAGCACCAGATGTGCTCTCTCAACATTTACTACATTAGCACCAGATGTGCTCTCTCAACATTTACTACATTAGCACCAGATGTGCTCTCTCACCATTTACTATATTAGCACCAGATGTGCTCTCTCAACATTTACTACATTAGCACCAGATGTGCTCTCTCAACATTTACTACATTAGCACCAGATGTGCTCTCTCAACATTTACTACATTAGCACCAGATGTGCTCTCTCAACATTTACTACATTAGCACCAGATGTGCACTCTCAACATTTACTACATTAGCACCAGACATGCTCTCTCAACATTTACTACATTAGCACCAGATGTGCACTCTCAACATTTACTACATTAGCACCAGACATGCTCTCTCAACATTTACTACATTAGCACCAGATGTGCTCTCTCA
The DNA here is from genome assembly GCF_019279795.1 of Protopterus annectens. Taxonomy (NCBI): domain Eukaryota; kingdom Metazoa; phylum Chordata; order Ceratodontiformes; family Protopteridae; genus Protopterus; species Protopterus annectens. The sequence goes on from NC_056746.1 coordinate 99,088,806, forward strand.
ACATTTACTACATTAGCACCAGATGTGCTCTCTCAACATTTACTACATTAGCACCAGATGTGCTCTCTCAACATTTACTACATTAGCACCAGATGCACACCCCCTGTGATATCATGTACCTTTTTCTCTGCTTTTCATTTCAGCTTACGGGACTTGAACCACACCTCTCAACCTCTAAGCACAAGAAATCTGGACAAAACCAAAATAATGATGGTAGAAAGGCCCACAAATAGGGATAGAATAACAAGATTTGCTTTACCATGTATTTTCTGAATATTTTGATGTCTGAAACTCAAATGTCTGTCATTATTTAGTAATTTCAATCATCGATAATTTGCTAGAAAACCACAAATTTTATGAGGAATACACCAAAAATCTGAAGCAAAAATCTGGACAGTTGAGAGGTATGAGTTGAATCTAGTAAGAGAAGAATAATTTGAATCACTCCTGATAAACGAATGTTATAATGTCTGCATTGCCTGATTTGTTGTGAATTTCAGCTCTTTATTCCCTTTGTGTACACCTAAAAGTATATTACTGCATTCTGTTGGGTTGTGCCTGCAAACAGGCAGTCTCCACCTGGTACACAAACATTTCACAAAAATTAAATGAACATGCAGCATCACACGGACTTTAGAGTCACGTTACTTAGCTAAAGGCATCAGCTTCCAGCTCTGTGCCTGCAGAGTGCGTTTCATACTGTACGCGTAACGTCAGTGGTCACGTAAGACAAGAACACATAGCTGTTTGCAGCAGTATAAGGAAGAGTGCATAGGGGACCAGGGTCTTTACCTCGGGGACAGTATAAGGCGTTGGGTTCATAAATTCTGTCAAGTCCATCATGCAGTCTCGTTCATCCCGAGATACGTGGATTGACTGGATGGGAGGAAAACGTGGATAGGCATCCCGAAAATCCTTCAGCTTCAGCTTCCTTTGGCGGAGCAGCGAGTGTGCCCTCTCAACAAACACCTATTAAAGTTCAACAAGAAAAAATGCTGTTATACTTAAAAAGAAAATTGAAAACAAAGTGCTGTGAAATTATGGCCTTGAGGCTTAAAAATCATAAAAAAATGCATTCATTATAAAAGCAAAGACTTAATTAAGGACAGACGGTCACAATTTACATCTGGTAGAAAAACCTCAAGCTGAGCAGGTTCAGTCACTTGTAGGAGGGCAAGACACACCAGTTTACATAACTGTACTCTCATAAATGGCGGCCGTGAAAAGATCACTTCATGACACTGCAAATGTGTGCAATGCCAGATACTTTACCTTGCTGGAATGTTTATCTGGTCATCCAGAGGTACTAGTAGTTTTGTCATGCACCTAACAACCCTCTCTGAGGTACACACACCTCTAGGAAGAGGAACTCACAAAAAATACCAATAATGCTAACTTCAGTTTCCTCAGGTTGACAGCAAATGTTGGGAGGTATGAAGGGAGAGAAAGAGGAAATCAAGAACACATTGTCTGGAAATGTAATGAGCTGGCAGACTTTAAAATGGTGGAGGTATGAAGGGAGAGAGGAAATCAAGAACACATTGTCTGGAAATGTAATGAGCTGGCAGACTTTAAAATGGTGGGGGTATGAAGGGAGAGAGGAAATCAAGAACACATTGTCTGGAAATGTAATGAGTTGGCAGACTTTAAAATGGTGGAGGTATGAAGGGAGAGAGGAAATCAAGAACACATTGTCTGGAAATGTAATGAGTTGGCAGACTTTAAAATGGTGGGGGTATGAAGGGAGAGAGGAAATCAAGAACACATTGTCTGGAAATGTAATGAGTTGGCAGACTTTAAAATGGTGGAGGTATGAAGGGAGAGAGGAAATCAAGAACACATTGTTTGGAAATGTAATGAGTTGGCAGACTTTAAAATGGTGGGGGTATGAAGGGAGAGAGGAAATCAAGAACACATTGTCTGGAAATGTAATGAGTTGGCAGACTTTAAAGATTTTGTGCAGGCTACTTTGTCAGAGGTACTGTGCGAGCAAATTGGTACAAGGAATTGATTTTTTTGAGCTATGATACAAAATCAGAACTGCCTATACACAGTAAGGCCTTACTGAGTCTTATTATGGTGGCTGCCAATAAAGTAATTACTAGAAAATGTATTTATTTATTTAACATTTGTTTACCAGGAAAGTCTGACTGGACACAGGTCCTTTTTCAGCAGAGGCCTGGGGAGAAAACCTCCATCAGTAACAGTAAATTTTCATGCACACATTATAATAATGAAAAAGTATAACGTAAACAAAATGTAGTTTACATAAGAACATACAAATTTGTTACATCTTGACAAAACCTGTGCTTTGAACATAGCTAGTACTACTTGTAGATATGACTTATGTCAAGATATAAGGTTAAGAAAGGTCGGTAGGAACAAAGGATTAAACACCAGGGAGAGGGGAGAAGTTGGATATGTTTTGGGTACACTGTGATATGTCAGAGCACTCATGAAGGGTTAGTACAGGAACATAGCCACTTATTTTTTTAGATAAGCTTTAAGTGATGGCTTAAAGTGGTTAGTGGATGAGACCGAGATAATGGAGTTAGGGAGTTCCATATATGAGATACATAGTTGGAAAATAAAGATTCTCCTGCAGTGTTGTTGGCCTTGGAGACGGTGAGCAAGTTCTTGTTGCTAGAGTGAAGTGGTCTGCTGGAACTATAAGAAGGGTGAGATTTTGTAGTGCAGGGGTTCTAGTTGGTTGTGTTGCAATTCTGTGAGTTAGAGAGAGTTGGTTGTACAGAATAATGTTGGGAAGCTCAAGCCAGTCTAGTATCCTTAAAGCTGTACAATGATGTGTTCTATATGGGCAGGCAGATGCAAATTTAGCAATTTTATTATAACATGCTTCTAGGTTAGATAAGTCAGTTTTCCTTAGATTAGTTACAACTGGAGAGGCATATAGTATAGTGAAGAGCAGATGGGTTTGTGCTAATGTAATTTTGGCCATTGTAGTCAGGAACCTTTTGTGCCTATATAGACTTCCAAGTTTCTTATGGACTTTTTTATAGTTAGGGAGACATGCAAGTCAAATTTTAGGGTATTGTCTATTTCTACTCCAAGAAGCTTTGTATGGGTTGTCGGGGAGATCACAGTATTGTCTTTGGCTATTATTAAAATGAAAATCATCAACTGTAGTAGAACTAGTGAATATAATAACATAGATAAAACAAATAGAATTGGGATCTTTAGAAATGGATAGGAGCAAATTACATAGAAAAAATGGGAATTGTGGAAACAATACATGCAAAGGAGAAACAAGGTTTAAAAGAAGGGAGGATTTGAATGAGCTATGTAATGTTTCACTGACAAGCTTTTGTCTGAGCAGTATGCGGAGTAGGACTTCTTCAGTTCAAATGCAAGTTTGTGGGGTTTTTTAGTATCAAAATCTTAAATTGTACAATGAAAACAGCTAAATCTTCTTTTTACTATTTATGATAAGCCAATGAGAAAAGACTGGAGTAGTCAGTAATTAGTATATGAAAAGATCTTTTCAATCACGTCAGGGTCAGGAGTGGATTCACAAGTCAAACACCAAGCTGTTAGATTACATTTTAAATCTGGAAGATGAAAATACTTGTTAAATGACAACTGTGTTAGGACATAAATACCATGTTATTCTATGCATTCATGAAAGCCCTTAACCTATTCACTAGCTGGCAATGGTGTTAGGGCATATATCCTTGTTAACATGCTGGTTACAAAACTGAGTGGGGGGGACTCCTCTCATTTGCGCTAAATTTGATCTCTCATTACATGAAAACACTATCACCTCTTTCTGTCAGTTAACTGAAGGGAGTTCAAGCCAACCTGGTTTAACACCTCTGCAAATGTAATTGTTAATTTAAAAGCTAAAACTTCAAGGGAAAGAATCTTTGCTTCTCCAAAGGAGCTAGAATGAGATGGGACTATACCACCTGTAAATGTTCTCTGGCTTTGGCACTGCAGTGTCTAGTACAGCCAGAGTAATAAAAGAACCCAGTACAGTGTCGCCACAATCTAAACAGGGTTTTTTTCCCAAGCTTCATGGAGGCCTAGTTAGGTGAATACTTCTAGGGGGCAAAAAAATGTCTGTTTTGTGAGATAGGCTTCCCATACATTGTCAAATCTGTCTTCCTCCGAGTTCATCCTTAATATTAACAGCAGTGATCAGTTTAGCAAAGAGGGATTCTCCTTGCTTAGCAAGACCTTGTCTGTTGCGGATGAGTTAGTTGGCAAATTACATGAAGGCACAAAAAGGGATGGGGGAAACTAGACATGAAAAAAAGCTCCCTAAACATTTCAGACATTCTCATTGCAGATCACACTATAGAGAGCTGCCAAAGTTCATGGAATCAAGAGAAAAGGACGGAACAGCAGGGGACAGTACAGTAGCGTGCTGTCACTGACTGGCGGAGAGGTACAAAAATAAATAAATAGCCCTCGTAAGGAATGTATTCAACATCCTATCTTACTATAACTCAGGGATGGATACTTAGGGGAGCTCACGGAACTTTTGAGGTAGTCAGCTTTCATATTTGCATTTTTAAACTTTACTTTCCAGTCTTTTTAGAAAAATTTTTTCCCACACAAACACCTAAAGGGCCACCATCACTGGCATGGAACACCAAGCTCAGTTGGTACTGAAAAGCTCTGTTTACATGGGACAGTTTGGCTGACCAGGGACCACCATTTTCTACCACCTAGGATGATCATGCCAGTATGAATCACTCATGCCCACCCTCCCCAGTTCTTGAGCATTTGAGCCACTAGTTGACCTGAAACCTGGAGGAATAGCAGACAAAGTAAGGGCAACAGTAAATGCCTCCATGATAAATGACAAAATGACCTCCCTTAACATGGCATAAACAAGACCTGACTTGCTACAATTCCTACCTGGTATTAATAAACAGTGCCCCTATGCAGTGGCATTCAAGCACAGGTTCAGGCAACTGGATGACCGACTAGCTGGGTATGACCTTTAAAAAGCAGGAAATCTACTCTCTTTGCAAATTTCACTTCAGAACACATTTGTTAACTTGACCCAGTACTGACCAGCTCTGCTTACAGCTAACTTTACTGCCACTCCCACCACTGCTGAGTGGACTCTAAAGATGCCACAGCATCAGAAGTGAGTTGGTACTGCAAGGGAGGGAATGCCACAGTACTTCTCTGCCCAAATGACATACCCACCATGGTGTACAACAAGAAAAAATGTAAATATTCGAAGAAATGTTTCAATGAATGGAATAAGACCTGGGTATTTACTACAGCTCATAATATCACACATTCCATATCAGCAGACACATTTAAAGCTAACTTTATTGCACCTACCCACTCTGTTGTGTCCATAATTCTGAAGAATTTAGTTTTCCTTCCAATCACCTTGTAATAAGTCTTATGATCCCTGTTGAAGGCAAAGAATGGGTTTCCACAGGACCAAGTAAATTATGACGCTACATTCTCATCAGTGCCAAGTATGTACAATCCGAGGCTTAAACATTTCAACCTCAGCCTATCCAGAGGACTTGCCTGGAGAAGGGCCACTGTGGCTCCTCTGCGCAAGAGTGGCCCTTCTACAGGCCCAGTAATTACAGACCCATAAGCTCCATCGGCCTTGTATGCAAAGTCATGGAGCATATCATACCAGAACTCATTTATACACATACAAGTAACTTAACTAATCTAGACCCCACTCATTTTAGTTTTGTGAAGGGCAGATCTTTGTCTCTTAAACCTACTGAATGTTTTGTGAAGTTTACAGAGTCTGTAGGCAGTGGCTCCTCTGTACACACTGCTTTATCTTCACCTATCTAAAGCTTTTGACACTATCTCTTAAGATGGTATTACTGAAAAGTTAAAAAATATATAATGTAAACTCCTATCTTGTCCACTGAATTGCAAACCAACCATCCAACAGATCTCATGTAGCTAAAGTTGTTGGTACCCTCTCTGAACATACAGTTTTAACTACTGGAGAACCACTGGGATCAGTGCTATCTTCTGTTCTGCATTTATTCTGATAAACATAAGCTAGTATCCCTACAGTATGGCTGACCAAGTCTGCTGCTGACTGCAAACTAGGCATTATAATCCACTGAAATTAAACTACTCCAAAAAGAGATGGAATATTCACATACCTGGTGTACTAAAAACTGACTCAAGCTAAATGCAAAAATGTGCAGCACAATAGTATTTGGAAAAAAAGCTGTTTCCACCTCATACATTACAAATGGTACTCCTCTTCAAATAAATATGGTCATACGAGATCTGAGTACTTACATAGACAACTCTCTCACTCAATCACCATATTTTCACCACAGTGAGGAAATCCCTTCCACCCAGCAAAGTAAGTTTCCAAGGGAATATCTTCAAGATCCAAAGAAGTCGTCTTTCCGCTGTACACTTCCCTTATCAGATTCATTATTGAATACAATGTTCACTTTGGTGCATATGTCTCAGTAATTTTTAACCAAAATAATTAAGGGACTTAAATCCTTCAATGATTCCCAGGGATTAGAGCATCTTTCGTTATACTCAGGAACCTACCAGCTGCTCCAAAGTGACCTCTGCCTCACTTTTTGAGAATCTATGGCAGTCTAAGGTCTGGAACCATTCGGTTGTTAGTACAATATGGCAGTCTAAGGTCTGGAACCATTCAGCTGTCAGTACAATATGGCAGCCTAAGGTCTGGAACCATTCAGCTGTCAGTACAATATGGTAGTCTGCTGTCTGGATCCATTCGGTTGTCATTACAATATGGCAGTCTGCTGTCTGGAACCATTCAGCTGTCAGTACAATATGGCAGACTGCTGTTTGGAACCATTCAGCTGTCAGTATAATATGGCAGTCAAAGGTCTGGAACCATTCAGCTGTCAGTACAATATGGCAGTCTGCTGTCTGGAACCATTCAGCTGTCAGTACAATATGGCAGTCTACTGTCTGGAACTATTCAGCTGTCAGTACAATATGGCAGTCTGCTGTCTGGAACCATTCAGCTGTCAGTACAATATGGCAGTCTGCTGTCTGGAGCCAATCAGTTGTCAGTACAATATGGCAGTCTAAGGTCTGGAACCAATCAGCTGTCAGTACAATATGGCAGTCTGCTGTCTGGAACCATTCAGCTGTCAGTACAATATGGCAGTCTGCTGTCTGGAACCAAACAGTTGTCAGTACAATATGGCAGTCTGAGGTCTGGAACCAATCAGCTGCCAGTACAATATGGCAGTCTAAGGTCTGGAACCATTCAGCTGTCAGTACAATATGGCATTCTAAGGTCTGGAACCAATCAGCTCTCAGTACAACATGGCAGTCTACTGTCTGGAACCAATCAGCTGTCAGTACAATATGGCAGTCTACTGTCTGGAACCATTCAGCTGTCGGTACAATATGGCAGTCTGCTGTCTGGAACCATTCAGCTGTCAGTACAATATGGCAGTCTGCTGTCTGGAACCATTCAGCTTTCAGTACAACATGGCAGTCTGCTGTCTGGAACCAATCAGCTGTCAGTACAATATGGCAGTCTAAGGTCCGGAACCATTCAGCTGTCAGTACAATATGGCAGTCTAAGGTCTGGAACCAATCAGCTTTCAGTACAATATGGCAGTCTAAGGATGGTAATATACACAGTACCTATCAGTGTGCACTCATATTCTACTAAGGTCACAATCTGACTTCTCTAATTTATGTGTTACATTGACTTTGCTTCTGAATGCAGTCTTTCTGCAAGTGAGAAAAAGAAAAAAACTAATTTTTCATGTTATATGTATTACCTGAAAACTAACTTGGCTTCTAATGGCAAAAACTGTGCTCAATTCCCAAATTAGTGTGACACATTATGATGCAAAAAAAGGAATAATAATTTATTGCTTTATTTTATTTCTCATGGAATCTATTATCAGAATGCATCTATTGTTTTGATCTGAATAGCATCATTACCAAACGTGATATCCACGCAAGGTTAAGGTCAGTTAACATGCTTAACCCTTGACATTTGCATTATTTAATTCACTATTATTGCTCCCCTTTACTAGCCCATGATAAAACACGCTCACACATCACACAAAAGGTTTAGGAATTTGGTTAGTTATTTCCATTCTCAATTTAGTACACCACTCATTTTTTTCTAAACACAAGTTGCACAAAGGGCAGCTTTGTAAAAGCACGACTGCACAGACAGGCACCCCAACTTATGCTTTCAGTATTACGAAATACAAGGCACAGAAGTGGTGCTGTACCTCAGAAAATAATTACAAAATCAACAGCAGTGATGGATCTTTATCATGAGAACTTAGTGAGACCCACCAACAGGCAGGACTGGGATACAGTGCACTAGGAAAAGCTGCCCTTGTATGCTGGCTATCTGACTAGACTTTAAACCAGTTTAAAACTTAATTTCATGGCAGTTTTGTTTAACTGGAAAACTAGGTATAAAGATATAAAGCAATTCAGACTTATGAAGATAATGCAGAAATGCTAGTTTTGGGAGGACAGGTATAACTGACCTATAATCACAGAGCCCCTATGGTCATAAATTTGTTCTGCAAACTACTCAGAAAGAACAAATGAGGATACTTGGAATTAACATGGCTAGTCTTGTAAAGGCTTTAGGGCCGCTAGCTTATTAACCTCTTATGAACAATGCCCCTTTGCAGTCAGTCCTTTAAAAAAAATCTTAGTAGCTCAGCCCTGTGGCACAAAAAGATGAAGCCTTGACTGATTCACAAACACCCTGTGCTTAGTTAGTGACTGTGTGCACAGGAGAAGCTGAGCCAGATGATGAGTGGGACCAACCATTTGTCAGCTCTCTCATCTAGGAGGAAATGGTTTGGCTTGCTGCTTCAGGGACATATTGGGGAAAAACCAGGTGTTGCACTCCATCAATACAAACCTACTGAACATACTATGCTACAGCAGGACGAGTTATGGGGAGCAGCACATATGTGGCCATGTGGCACTAAACAGAGCAGCAGCCGGAGGTCCACCCATGGAGGTTGAGAAGGTAAGGCTGTTCTGCTGGACTTAAAAACTGATTTGTTCCATACTGTCTGACTCTTGCTAGAGGGGGAACTGGTACATTGACAGGACTTCCCAGGAATGGTCACAGCCATCATCTCTTCAATCCCATCAATGCCTCTCCCTCACCTTCAACAGAATGAAGCTGAGTACATGTAGACAAGCCATCAATGGATGTAGGTGATCGGGGAGAATCTTAGTTCTGATAAATTAGGCAGAGCAATTTTCACCAGTGATACCTCTTGAATGGGGGCTGACATAGGTTCATAGGTAAGTACTAGGCTATCTGCCCGAGGGCATCTATAAACCTAGCCAGAATGTGTTGGCTTTTGCCGCCTCCTTAGATTAGTTCCCTGTGCTTTGGTCCAGCAGAGCCATTAGTTCCCTGCGTCTCTGTCCAGCAGAGTCACTGCAGTGATCCCCAGGGTAAATTTTCTGTTTCCCATCCACTCGTCAAGGTTTCTCTTGAAGAGTGTTAGTGAGGGGCTCTGCCTAATGTAGAATGGAATTCTGTTCCAAAGCATGGGGAGTCTCTGGGACAGGAATCTATCCCTCCAGCACGTCCTATGTATCATTGTGGTGAGGTTTAGATCTCTAGAGCGTGTGGCTCTTGGGGATTTTTTTTTGTAGGTGGAGCATGTCCATCAATTCTAGGTTGTACATGGCCTTGTATGTCAGGCAGAGATCACCTCTGAGTAAGCGGTATGCAACCGAGTACAGCTGGAGTTTCTTCAGTCGGGCTGCATACGGCATATGTTTGAGGTCAGTAATCCTCTTGGTGAGGTACTTCTGTGGTCTTTCCAGCTGTTGCAGGTGTCTTGTAAGGTACATCCCAAATGGGGTGTTGTACTCTATGATGGGTCTGAGGAGTGATGAGTAAAGGGGCACAATAACCTCTTTTGTTCTAGATGTGAACCCTTTTGTGATTAGGTGGGCCTCATAGAAGGATTTTCTGACCACCTTGGCAATATGATTATCAAAGCAGAGATTACTATCTACTTGGGTCCCCAGATCCCTTATTACATTTTCTGTATTTAGGGGACTACCACGTATGTGGTAGTTCACGGGTACTTTGTTTCAAAGGGGATGACTATGCACTTTTTGGCATTGAGCCTGAGGCCATGATTTTGACACCAGGTATCCGTCTCAGTGAGACCCTTCTGGAGGATGTCTGTATCAGCTGGAGAGTCAATTATGGCCCCCAGTTTAAAGTCGTCTGCGAACTTGGTCAACCATAGTCCTCCTGTGCTTACCTGTACCTCTGAAGTATATACTGAACAGGAGAGGTCCCAGGACTGAGCCCTGGGGGACACCACTTGTAAATGGGTTAGAGTCGGACCTAGAGCCTGCAACTCTCACTGTGTGGGTTCTATCCATGAACCAACTGGCAACAAATCTCATGACGTAGGTGTTTATGTTCACGGTGGTGAGCTTGTCTATAATACCAGAATGGGGAATGGTGTTGAAAGCCTTTGCGAGGTCTAGGTAGGATGTGAGGACCTCCTTTCCCTTGTCTAAAGCCTTAGTAACTGTGTCAAAGAAGTCCACCAGGTTTAGGAGGCACGATCTGCCCTTAAAGCCAAACTGGGTAGGGTCCAATGTTTGAAGGTTCCCAATGTCTCTGCTAATGAATTCCATGATGATGCGCTCTACAGCATTGCAGACCAGGCTAGTCAGGCTTATAGGGCAATAGTTCCCAGGGTCTGTTGTGGATCCACCTTTGTGGAGCAGGATAACTGTTGCTGTGTGCCACTCTATGGGTATGTAGCCTGTACAGTGGCTGAGTCTGAAGAGTGTGTTTAGGTGAGGGGTTAGTTCATTTTGCAGCTCATGTAAGACACAGCCTGGGACACCATCTGGTCCCATTGAAGCTGTATTTTTGGCTTTGGATAGGGCTGTTTTAACCTGTGTATCAGTGATTGTCAGGGCACTACATTCTTCTGGTATGGTTATGGGCCCTTTAGGGGGTGAGGGGGGGGTGAAGTTTGCACTAAACCTGTCTGCCAGAATGTTGGCAATATCAGTCGGTTCAGTGTATTTTGTGCCATTCTGCACTAACTCAGAGCAGATCGGAGAGTTTCCACTTAGGTTCTTGACATAGCTAAAGAACGCTTTGTGGTTATCTTTGGAGTCCTTGGCAATTTTTCTTTTAAAGCTAGCCTTGGATGATTTTATGAGGGATCGTAGTTTCTTGCTGATACTGATCAGGGATGTCTTCCCTTCTTTTTACTCTTTTCTGCACTAGTTTCCTCCTTCTATTGTATAGCTTGTTTATGGCAGGGGTCCACCAGACTGTTTTCCTTTTCTTGGAGGAGTGAGTCTTGGTTTTGCTTGGGATAGCATGATCCATGCATTCTTGCAGGTGCTCATAGAGTGCCTTTGTAAGGGATTCAGCAGCTTGGACAGCATTGTCCATTAGCATGGGGGCTGTGAATCTTTCCACCTCGGTCTTAAGTAACGTGAAGTTTGCTTTTGAAAAGTTTTTCACGGTGGTTTCCTTGATTGGGATGGGGGCGGAATGTGGATATCCACAGTGATTAGTCTATGGTCTGATCTAACCAGCGAGGGTTTGACCTCCAGTGTAGAACACCGGTCACTCATGTTGGTGATGACCAGGTCCAATATATTGTCACCTCTTGTGGGGGTGTTGACCAGTTGATCCAGGGAGTTTGAGTTTATAAATTCTAGGAAGCATTGGGCAAGGGAGTTAGTACTTGAGTAGTTCTCCCAGTTAATGTTTGGGTAATTGAAATCACCCAATGTTAGGGCATTTGGTAGGACTTTCATATTTTCCAGTGTCTCCAGAAATGCGGAATGGGGGTCTTGGGTCATGGTGGGTGACATGTAGCAAGCTATAATTTGAATTGCAGTTTTGCCCGTTGTTAGTTGCACATGGATGATCTCTGAGGCATTGTGCTTTGCCACTAACCTGGAAGTGTGGGTATCCTTGATGAATATGGATACACCCCCACCTTTTGTGTTTCGGTCCGGGTTCTGTGGCCGAAAAGTATGGTACAAGTTATACCCCGGTAGTACTGGGGTGCTCTCTGGAGCCTTAAACCAGGTTTCTGTTACTGCACAGATATCGATGTTCTCCATACTGATGAGTGCCTTGAGCATGTGCATTTTGAGGTTTAGACTTCTGGCGTTGAGTAGCATTACCTTCAGTTTTTGGTTACTTGTACTATTTATGGTGGTGGGTTTGTCTTTTGAGCCTTGCCTAAAAAAGGCACTATGGGGGTGGCAAAAGCCTTGGCCAGTATTCTAAAGCCTAAGGGTGACAGGTGCAAGCCATCTCTTGTGAAGCAACGTGGCTTATCGAGCATGTCATCCCAGGTGGACAGATACTGGATCCCCTTTCAATGACACCAGAAACTTAGCCAATTGTTGAAATTGATCATGTTTTCTTTATACTGTGGCTTCATTCTTGGTGAGAGCAGGATGTTACTCAGGGTCAGGGTCATTCTGGCCTGGGCTATGTGATCAGAGAGCTCTAACATGTCTCTTTTCATGTAGTCCAGGGAGGTACAGCTCAGGTCATTCACACCAACATGGACAATGAGAGTCACATTTGTACTTGTTCTGCAGTGACCTGAGTGCTTGTGTTATGTGGCGGATCCTGGCACCCGACAGGCAGCTAACTGTAACCTTCTTCTTATTCAGCCTAGTGGGCGGGACATCAGTGTGCCTGACTATAGAGTCGCCTATTACTAGTGTATTGGGTATGTTATTTTGCCTTAAAGGCTGTGATTGCGTGGCACACTGATTATGTGAAGTATGTGTTTCATGGTTTGTGATGGGGTGTGGAGGTTGCATGTCTGCTTTGGAGGTCTCTGTTGCTTTTGCAGATTTTTATTTAGAGCCTCCGAATATGTTTTTGTGTATTTATGTGTGTTATTCGCCGGTGTTGGTTTAGTAGGTCTATGTGAGACTGGTGGTTCCTCTTGACTGTCAGTTCCAGTCTTGGGTTGAGAGCTTTGCCTCCAGTTTGGCTCTATAATTGCATCTCTCGCATATATTAGTGTTTGGTTAACATTTCTTTTGAATACAAACATGCTGTTTTACAGCATCAAGAACAAAAAATTCAAGGGAAGCCTTTCAAAGAAATGCACTAAATCTGCCCATATATAAATACACCCATAAACTACTGAGGTTGTCTCTACTTACACATCTCTTAATGTGCAACAATTTTTATTTATTTATTTTTAATCAAACCAACATTAAAACCTTATTTAATAATTTGCATCAGTTTTATGTTCTTGTTTCTTTACATCTGTGCTCGTCTCCCATTTGTATCACAGTACAGGACTATGAGTGCATGTCTGTATGTTGTGAACAGACAAGATAACTACCTGGTATATGGTTCAGCATATGTAAACTATGTCTGAATTTGTGTGCAGTTTAACTACAATCAAACCTTAAACTGGTCATGTTACACTCCATTTTTCCTTAATTATAAATGTTGACTGTAGAACTTATAAATTCCTATCCCTATACTCGTTTCCCGCCTATCTAGATCTAGTAAAGTCCAGTTTTCAGAATTTGCTGAATTCTGGGCTGTTTGTTAGTTCCTGCATTTCCCAGACCTTTCTAAGATAGAGGGAAGCTTCTCAGTTCATCAGTGGGAGCGGTGAGCTTTGGAACAGCCTGTCACTGGAAGAGTGGTTTCAACCCATAAACTGTAGTTTTATTGGCAGTTTTGGGCTATTTCTCTCTCTTTCATCTTTCTGCTTAAAAACCCGTGTTTGCACGGTTTTTGCACTTGTATTACCTCATCAAGAGGCTGCCTGGGTGTCCTGCAGAGTCCTATAGCAGCAGAGAGCGAAAAGGAGACTTTGAGTGGATTAAGTACCTCTGTTTTGCTTTTATTGCTTGATATTGCTAGCCGCATTGCTCTGACTGCTTTTTTATTAACTTTGCTACTTATCTGAACTGTTTTACCAAATTCTGTTTGCACTTTAAAATATTTGTTTGTCATCTGTTTAACTGTAAAAGGCTACACACACTCAAGTGCGATAGCCTATTTTCCGTGCTAAAAGTGTTTATTTGCTGTTTTTGACAAAAAACAACAAAAAATCCCAAAAAATTCCTATCCCTATACTTGTTTCCTGCCTTTCTAGATCTAGTAAAGTCCGGTTTTCAGAGTCTGCTGAATTCTGGGCTGTTTGTAAGTTCTTGTGTTGCCCAGACCTTTCTAAGATAGAGGGAAGCTTCTCTGTTCATCAGTGAGAATGGTGAGCTTTGGAACAGCCTATCTGTCGCTGGAGGAGTGGTTTCAACTCAAAAACTGTAGTGTTATTGGCCGTTTTGGGCTATTTCTATCCCTTTCATCTTTCTGCTTAAAAAACAGTGTTTGAGCAGTTTTGCGCATTGCCGCTTAGCTAAGATTAAACTATTCCCGGCTTAAGCTTTTCCCCTTGGAACTAGCCAGATTCTTAGTTTTAGCACTTGAATTTGCTTCCTCGTGCTCAGCACTGGTTCAGAAGTTGCTGTAAGCACTATATAAGTTATAAACTACTACAGTACTCAACCTTCCTCATTACCTACAGGAAAACAGTTTTTGTACTTATCTTCCTCATTTGCTTAGAGGAAAACAGCTCTTCTACTTACTTTCCTCACTTGTCTAGAGGTATAGTGTCTATGCAGGCATGTCTGCTCCCGGTCTTCTCTCCTGTCTACCTGATGAATCTGGGCATCTTGGGGCAATGTAGCAATTGCCTCATGTACACAGACAACCCTCTCCTCCTACCACCCAACACTACAACCTGTGAGAGATGCACTTACATAGCCAAACTGGAGGTAAAGCTCTCTCAACCCAAGACTGAACTTGTCAGTCAGGAGGAGAAGGCAAACACCCACTCCACACCACACACACACACCACACAGTCCCAAGTACATCTACAGCACCACACCCACACACAGATACACAAAATCATTCTTGGAGGCTCTCAATAAGAATCTACCAAAACAACAGAGACCTCCAAAGCAGAAATGCAAGCAACCTCCATCCCTCACCACAACCTGAAAGACACAACACACAGACTCAGTGTGCCACTTGACCACTGCCCACAAGGCAAAACTACTTACCAAACACATTAGTCATATGTGACTCTATAGTCAGGCACACTGATGTTCCACTCACCAGAATAGACAAGGAGAAGGTTACTGTTAGCTGCCTGTCAGGTGCCAGGATCCGCCACATTACCCACGCACTCAGGTCACTCTACAACAAGTACAAATATGACTCAGTCATTGTCCATGTTGACGTGAATGAGCTGAGACGTACCTCCCTGGATTACATGAAAAGAGACATGGGGGAGCTCTCTCATCTTGTAATCCAGGCAGGTATGACCCTAGCCCTGAGTAGCATCCTACCTTTGCCAGGAATCATACCGCAATACAAGGACAAAATGACTGACTTCAACAATTAGCTAAACTTCTGGTGTCTTTCAACGGGGATCCAGTATTTGTCTGCCTGGGACGACATGGATGACAGCCCATGATGGTTTGCCAGAGATGGCCTGCACCTGTCGCCCCTGGGATTCCGGATACTGGCTAAGGCTCTTGCCACCCCTATAGCGCCTTTTTTTAGGCAAAGCTCAAAAAACAAAACTACCACCGTGACTGATACAAGCAAAAAAAAACTGAGGGTAATGCTACTCAATGCTAGAAGTCTAAACCTCAAAATGCACTCACTAGAGGCACTCCTTAAAATGGAGAATATCGATATCTGTGCAGTGACTGAAACCTGGTTCAAGGCTCCAGACAGCACCCCTGCATTGCCAGGATATAACTCATACTATACCTTTTGGCCATCAAACCAGAACCGGAACACCAAGGGCCGAGGTGTGTCCATATTCATTAAGGACAACCACACCTCCAGGCCAGATGCCCAACATGATTCATCTGAAATTATACACGTGCAACTAACTCTGTGCAAAACTGCAATCCATATTGTAGCTTGCTACAGATCCCCCACCATGCCCCAGGATTCCCACTCCTCTTTTCTTGACATAATAGAGAATTTTAGGGTCCAACCAAACACCCTAATATTGGGGGATTTCAACTACCCCACCACTAACTGGGAAAACTTCCCTTGTACTAACTCCTTTCCCTCAACGGTTCCTAGAATTCGTAAACTCCAATGCCCTGGATCAACTTGTCCAAATCCCTACCGGGGCAAAAATATCCACACCTGAAGCCCGCTCCTCATTGGTCAGATCAGACCATAAACTAATTACCCTGGATATCCACATCCCACCCCCACTCCCCACCTAAGGAAACCACAGTAAAAAACTTCTCCAAAGCCAACTTCATGCTACTTAAGGCAGAAGTGGCCAATTACACAACACCCATGCAGATGGACAATGCAGTCACCGCTGCCAAATGTTATACAAATGCACTCTATTAAACACCTACATGGGTGCATGGATCATGCCATCCCTAACAGAACCAAGACGCAGTTTTCTAAAAAAAAAGGAAACCAATCTGGTGGTTCTTTGCTATTAACAAACTCTACAACAGAAGGAAGAAACTGTTGCAAAAGAGAATAAAATCCCATGAGTGGAGGAGCTCCCTGGTTAGCCTCAGCAAGAAGCTGAGATCTCTCATAAAAGCCTCCAAAGTGAACTATGAAAATAAGATTGCCACTGACTCAAAGGACAACCACAAATCATTTTACAGCTATATCAAGAATCTC
Organism: Protopterus annectens; assembly: GCF_019279795.1. Lineage (NCBI taxonomy): Eukaryota > Metazoa > Chordata > Ceratodontiformes > Protopteridae > Protopterus > Protopterus annectens. Next base: position 99,105,508 of record NC_056746.1, read on the forward strand.
AATGGCAACACCTAGATCTGCTCTGAGTTACAGCACAATGGTACAAAATTCACGGAACCAACTGATATCACCAACATTCTGGTTGACAGGTTCAGTGCCAACTTTACCCCCCCCCCCAACCTCCTAAAGGGGCAATATCCATAATGGAAGAATGCAGTGTCCCTGCAATCATAACTGAACAGGTGAAAACTGCTCTATCAAAAGCCAAGAACACAGCATCCATAGGACTGGACAATATCCCTGGCTGCATTATACATGAGCTTCAGAACAAACTACATCCCCCCCCCCCAACCTAAGCACCATGTTCAATTATAGCCTCTCAACAGGCTTTGTACCCACTGAATGGCACACGGCAACAGTTGCACCACTCCACAAAGGGGGAGCCTCCATGGACCCTGGGAACTAGTGCCCTATTAGCCTCTGCAAGGCCATGGAGCGCATTATCATGGAACTCAAACAAGGATATTGGTAACCTCCAAACTCTGGACCCCCCCCCCAGTTCAGATTTGTGAAGGGCAGAACATGTCTCCTTGAACCTGGTTGACTTCTTTGAAACAGTCACCAAAGTCGTGGACGAGGGTAAGGCAGTCCACACAGCTTATCTCGACCTCGCCAAGGCTTTCGACACCATCCCCTATTCTGGCATCACAGATAAACTCACCAAGCTGAGTATAAATCCGTACGTCACAAGATGCGTCACCAAATGGCTCACAGACAGAACCCACACTGTAAAAACTGCAGACATCAAATCTGACTCCAAACCTGTGACAAGTGGAGTACCACAGGGTCCAGTCTTGGGTCCCCTCCTGTTTTGGATCTACTTCTTTGAAGTACAGGCCAACACAGAGGGCCTCTGGCTGACAAAGTTCGCAGATGAATGCAAATTGGGTGCCACAGTCGAGTCCCCAAACGACGTGGACATCCTGCAAAAGGGCCTCACCGATACTGATGCCTGGTGTCAGAGCCATGGCCTCAAGCTCAACGCCAAAATGTGCATTGTCATCCCCTTTGGTAAAAACCCTGTACCCATGGACTACCACATAGGCAGCAGCCCACTTAACTCCGAAGGTGTGATAAGAGACCTCAGGACTCTAGTGTACAGTAGCCTCACCTTTGATAATCACATCGCCACAGTAGTCAGGAAATCCTTCTACGTAGCACACCTCATCAAGAAAGGGTTCTCATCTAGGAAAAAAGAAGTCATTGTCCCCCTCTACTCAGCTCTCATCAGACCCATTATAGAGTACAATACCCCATTTGAAATGTTCCTTACAAGGCATCTGCAGCAGCTAGAAATGCCACAAAAATACCTCACAAAGAGGATTATGGGACTCAGTTACCCTATGCTGACTGCCTCAAAAAACACCGGCTTTACTCAGTAGCATATTGCCTACTCCGAAGTGATCTCTGCCTAACATACAAAGCTATGTCAAACCCTGAGCTGCTGGACATGCTACACCTAAAGAAATCCCAATCCCTCAGAGCCACATACTCTAGAAACCTAAACCTTGTCACCACAATTAACAGAACATGCTGGAGAGATAGATTCCTGTCCCAGAGACTTCCCATACTATGGAACAAACTACCTATGTGAAATTCGTCAATAGCACTCAAGAAAAATCTTGATGAGTGGATGGGCAACAGGAAATTCACCCCATCACATTGTTGGCCCTGCTAAACAGCTGCACAGGTAAATTGCATCCATGGGGGTGAAAGCCAGGGAACCTTGCTGGCTAGGCTTACATAGGTCCTACGGCTGATAGCCTAGTACCTACCTATGAACCTATAATATCTAACATTGCTAATTCTTGATGGATGCTAGTTTGGTTCTATCTCCACCAATCACCATTTAACAAAAAAGGAGACTGTTATCGGATTTTAGGGATGCCCATGCACCCATTACGGTGCAATATGCCAGACAGATAAGTGAGCATGTTTCTGAGCCTCCCAGTTCTTTTGCTACTTGTACAGTTCAAATCACGATCCTTGCTATCTTCTGAGAGGTTCTATACTACATAGGTAGTACATACACAAATAGGGGTCTATATTACATTATCGAATACTTACATCGAACGTCATATGGTTGACACCATATGTTCAAAGTTGCAAGTACTCGAAAATGAAAGTGGAAATCTCAGTAGAGACTTCAGTTTACTACACTGTAGTGTGATCTCAGAGTTGGTATATTTAAAGAGTGGAAAGTGTGAGGGGTGCAGGAGGGCTTGCCCCCCTGTTAAAACATTCAGGTAAGTTTTTCCATTTTTTTACTTTTTTTTATTTAATTTTCATATACTTGCAACTTCGAACATATGGTGTCGACAATATAACGTTCAATGTTGTAAGTATTCGATAACGTAATATACACCCCAAATAACATATGACAGAGAAAAGTCTGACCTCTTTGACCAGGAGAGATGTTGGTCACCAAGATTTCTTCACACTGGGACTGGCAGAAGGGTGATCCACACAGTGCCAGGCACAAGTCAGAGGATTATCAGAAGGACAAATATTTGGACATTCTAGCTCTCCAAAGGGGAAGCCTGGTGTTAAACTGTGTCCTCAACATGCAGGTGCTGAGCTTCACCTTAGCTCATGAAGTTGCAAGTCTAAACCAGTTGCCTATTTTAACAAAGGATAAGGGTCTGGTAGAGGTACACCTCTGCTCCCACCCTGAAAGGTGTTTTTGTACCACACAGATCCTGAATGTTCAGTTCAGCCTCAAGGATAAGGCCAATACACAGGAGCAATCTCTTGAGTCACCTGTCTGGAGACTACAGACACTTCATAGCAAACACACACCACCTGGGACTGCACCTCAAGGCCCCTGAGTCACCTGGCTGAAGACTGCAGGCACTTCATAGCAAACACACACCACCTGGGACTGCACCTCAAGGCCCCCGAGTCACCCGGCTGAAGACTGCAGGCACTTCATAGCGACCACACACCACCTGAGACTGCACCTCAAGGCCCAGCTGAGCAATTTGGTATTAAATGAGAAAAAGCACTCAGGATATGTAGCACAGAGGCTCACATCTCAGGGGCCTTTCAAGGAAATATTTTATTGCCTGGTGGTAGTATGAGAAGCAATGCCAGAAGTGTACCATTAGTGATTGTGCTCAGGAGCAATCTCCAGGATCATGCAACCTCCCACTGGGACATATCATGTGTGGCAGGTGCACCACTAAGACGTATCATGTGGCAGGTGCACCACTAGAACGTATCATGTGTGGCAGGTGCACCACTAGAACGTATCATGTGTGGCAGGTGCACCACTAGGATGTATCGTGTGTGGCAGGTGCACTACTGCATACCGATGCAGTATCCCCAACACTCACATTACATCAGTTAGGTGCACACCTTTGCATGAAACCGTGCAGGAGCTTAATCACTTGGACAATGAGGGGGGTGTTTGGCTCTCTCATAATCAGGCCCCTATGACAAATCTGAAGACTCCAAAGCTACTGTCTTTAAGACTAACAAGGAAAATTAATTTGCTCCTTACATACCCTCTGGATAGGGTTCATAGGTAAATATTACACAGTCAGTCTGCACACTATTACATGCATAGCCAATAACAGTCAGTGACCAAATGTGAGAATCAAGCCCTGTATCTTGTGTCTGTGAGGTAAATACCTTAGTCATTATGCCAACCCCGAAGCCCCCCAAAAGAACCATAAAGTAACTAAAGGTGAGAATCCAACCCTGTACAGTCTACCTGTGAGGTACACACCTCAACTGTTAATCCTTCTTTTTCCTCAGACAGAGGCCTAAAGGCTCATAAGAAACAGCTTAAGCGGATCTCAAGTTCCTATTTCATCCATAGATTGTGGAGCTTGAGGAACCTTAGGTCACGTTCCTTGCATTCTAATACACATTTGGCTTTGCAAAATAGGAATCAGTTGTATGTTTCATCAATTCTTGTTTTGCTTAAAGAAATACCAGTGTGTAAAAAGTGATACTGGCAAGCTGTGATGTTAAGGAGATTTTTCCTTTTATCAACTGTTGTGCAATCAGAATAGGAATATTTATGGCCATAGGAGTGTATGGCATTCTGGGAGCTTGGCCATAGGAGTGTATGGCATTCTGGGAGCTTGGCCATAGGAGTGTATGGCATTCTGGGAGCTTGCCTCCTGCATTTTGTTTCCATTTTAATAAATTGTGCCATTGATGGATTTTTTTTTTATTGGTTTCAGTTCCAGTGAATTTTTTTTCATGAAAATGATATACATTTCTTGGTCATTAAACCACCTGACCCAATGACACTTTAAATCAGCGAGGGAGGACCTGGAAAAGCTTGATGACTTCCCAGAGTCTCAGCTCAAAACAGATTTTCTAGAGACTCTATCTATGGCTTCTGCAGTAAGCTGCCATTTGTTCAGCTCACTAGAACACTAATTATGTGGACAATATGGCTACGACCACAGGCTCAGGTATATGAATACACAGGATGGCATGACTGAGGAGGTCTTCCCTGAAGGAGGAACTTAGAAATACAGTCCCAACTAACCCTTTGCTGGGGGAAATGCCATTCAGTCAGCCCATTCAAGATCTGGTTGATGACATCCTGCTGAGGATAAAAGCACTCACTTCTATAAATGGCCTTTGTGATTGCTCTCTTCCCACTTTCACTTCTTCCTCTTTGAAGCCCCCGGTTGGGAAAGGACTTGCGCCATGCTTCACAAAGGTAATGAAGTGACACAAAGTCTTGCCTTGCCTAATACCAGCTAAGTCACTCGAGACGATGGCTCCACTGAATACATGTTGTCATAGCCTTGGACTGCTTTTGTAAGAAGGCAGACGTCAGAGTTCATCCTTGAGCATAATCATAAAGGACCAGAGAGTTATGGAGATGGTTACCCTCCGTCAAGTTCTGGAGCGAGCTTAGTGGTCCTCCCTGAGCAAGAAAAAGCTCTTCTGCTAAATCAGTAAATATCAATGGAACACCTACAAAAGGCCAAGACTCTATGGCTCAAAGGGTGTAGAGGTTACTTTGGAAAAGGGTTAGGGGCCTGCTGCCTTTTTTAAAGGGGGATGAATTCCATCCTATTCTGAAATTAAAGCTAACACAGCCAGAATGCCTATTAAATGGGGTTTCAAATGGTCACCCACCAGGGGGGGTCATGTTCTGGCACCCACAAGGTAAATGGATGGTGTGTCTGAACATAAAATACACTGCATGCTACCCCAGCATTTTGTAATCACACAGACTGTTTGGGTATCACTTCCAGCACAAAGTGCTGCCATTTGGGCTATCTTCAGAACACAGCCTTTATCAAGGTCATGGTCAAATGTCTTGCAGTTAGATCTTCTGGAAGCTCACATACAAGGACCTCTTGAAAATGTCCCTAAAGTGGGCACTCTCACGGTTGAATTGCTGGGGGAGGGGGGCATTCACTGATCAGTCAGTATAAAATAGAGGAAGCTCTGCCTGACTTCTGTTAATGGCTGTTTTTTTAAATAATAGTTAATTGTTTTCTTTTAAGTATTATATACACCATTATGTTATTGTTAATGATTTCTTCCTTAATGTGTGCAATCACCACAGTACAAAGTAATATTCTATTTCCAATAAATTCTCTATATAGTACCTCCTCAGCAAAAAGACGACATGGGCAACTTTAGTCCGCTTCTTTACCCCTCCCCCAACAGTTACAAATGAGAGTCACCACCTTTACCCATATTCATATGGTCACTAAACTACCCCTTCTCATCCCACCTAGTCTATCCTCTCGCCCACACCCAGTCATAAACATCTCGGTCCTCCTCTCCTTCCCTCCCTTTGCCTCAGCCCATCTCCTTCTTATCACTTTAATTCAATCCCTATCCTGATTCCTCTGACCTGTTCTCTTCACCCACCTTCTAATGTCATCTTTTACCTTCCTCATCAAACACCATCCCTCTATTATTTCTAGTGTAATCCACCCAGCTGTGATCATCAGTTCTCTTTCGCTAGTTGTTCTCTATCACAGATAAGCAGAGAAGGCAGCTATTCTCTATTTTTCATTATATCTTAATCCGCAACTTCCTAATCCCTCTTCCTTCTAACCTGTATTCCCCTTACATTCCCACATAAACAAGTTATCTGCCTCTGTCTCCCTCCTCCTTCTAACCTGTATTCCCCTTACATTCCCACATAAACAAGGTATCTGCCTCTGTCTCCCTCCTCCTTCTAACCTGTATTCCCCTTACATTCCCACATAAACAAGGTATCTGCCTCTGTCTCCCTCCTCCTTCTAACCTGTATTCCCCTTACATTCCCACATGAACAAGTTATCTGCCTCTGTCTCCCTCCTCCTTCTAACCTGTATTCCCCTTACATTCCCACATGAACAAGTTATCTGCCTCTGTCTCCCTCCTCCTTCTAACCTGTATCCCCCTTACATTCCCACATAAACAAGTTATCTGCCTCTGTCTCCCTCCTCCTTCTAACCTGTATTCCCCTTACATTCCCACATGAACAAGTTATCTGCCTCTGTCTCCCTCCTCCTTCTAACCTGTATTCCCCTTACATTCCCACATGAACAAGTTATCTGCCTCTGTCTCCCTCCTCCTTCTAACCTGTATTCCCCTTACATTCCCACATGAACAAGTTATCTGCCTCTGTCTCCCTCCTCCTTCTAACCTGTATTCCCTTACATTCCCACATAAACAAGTTATCTGCCTCTGTCTCCTCCCCTTCTAACCTGTATTCCCTTACATTCCCACATAAACAAGTTATCTGCCTCTGTCTCCTCCCCTTCTAACCTGTATTCCCCTTACATTCCCACATAAACAAGTTATCTGCCTCTGTCTCCCTCCCCCTTCTAACCTGTATTCCCCTTACATTCCCACATGAACAAGTTATCTGCCTCTGTCTCCCTCCTCCTTCTAACCTGTATTCCCCTTACATTCCCACATAAACAAGTTATCTGCCTCTGTCTCCCTCCCCCTTCTAACCTGTATTCCCCTTACATTCCCACATAAACAAGTTATCTGCCTCTTATCTCCCTCTTCCTTATAACCTGTAGTCTCCTTACATTCTCACATAAACAAGTTATCTGCCTATATCTTCTCATATATCCAACATCATGTCTTTGTCACATACTCTAATCTCTCTTAACCTTCCATGCATCCTACACTGTCTATCCAGCATCTTTGGGCCGAAGTTATGCAAAGGCCCTTACAATCACTCACTCACTCATCCATCACAGTTCTTCTTTCTCCCTTATTTAATTTTTCCCTCTTCCAATGTAACCTCGGCTTCTCAATTTTCTCCCGTCCCACAAAGCCTTCAACTCCATATAAACTTTATCTATTCTGCAGTTACCACATGCAGACCATTCATTTTTTGTCACTTTCTTCCACTCTTTCTGCTTCTTACTCCTTTTATTGTTATTTACCGCTGCCCTGTATAACAACCAGTGCCCGTCCTTTAACCCAAACTCATTGTAAGCTTGTCAAAACTCTGAACCACCCACCTTCTTCCTTCACAGGTGCAATACCCACCTGAACCTTTTTTCTTCCACTGATTCCACAAAGCTCTTTAATTTGCATTTAATATTTTCCTCTCCCTTAAGTCACTACATTCACTGTCACCAACCTCTCAACAGCCTTGGATGTTCTCCTCTCAGTTTCTCTGACTGTCGCTACATTTGACCCTCTTCACTCTCTTCTCAAATTCCGCATCTCAGTCCCTCTTCTTCCCTTCCCCTTAGTCCGCAGTGGCAACAACATAAAGTCTAAGGACGTGCAAAGATAATCCCCCTGTTCTATACCATCTCAGTCTCCCTACTACAACCCCCCCCCCCGTCACACATCTGTCACACGTATTCTGTGTCTGCAGAACCCATTTATCACACAGGTATGTTCCAGTACACCTCATCAGATACTGTACAAGGAGCACTACTAAAAATCTAAACACTTCTGCTCGTTCCCCTCCCCCCAATGTTCCTATTTTCCCCTGATCATCTATTCAATAAAAGTCCTAATTACCATCTTCAATTGCATCAATTTCTTACTCTTACTCTGTATATCCTAAACTTTATAAAGCAGTCTAACTGCTATTCCCTTTTGGAAGCAGAAAACCCAGTATCCCTCCAACCTGACATTGTGGTAGTATCTCAACTTGGCCTCCCTCAAATAGATCAAACATTTTTATTACTTGAAAGAGTCAGCTGGGCCTTTTATGAGCACTGCAATAAAAGCGTTTGTATTCCCTGAGACAACAGGGTTCAATAAGGAGGATATATGCAAGGTTAGAGACAATAATTAATAAAAGAGGGTTCCACTCCAAAAAACTGTGTTTGAAAAGACGAACAAGGCAGGGATGTCCTCTTTGCCCTTTGTTGTTTGTATAACATTTACAGCCATTGGCAGAGACAATAAGGGACTCAGTAATTCAAGAATATAACCAGTGTGGTAATCAAGAAAATGGAGTTTTATCTGCAGATATTATTTTGCATTTGAAAAATCCAGAAAAGGACATGTTGGTGTTGTGGAACATTTTGAGATAGTCTGACATTTTTTTCAGGATATAAAATTAATGAAAATAAAACAAAATCTATTGCAGTAAACTTCATACCCACACATGAAATGATTCAGCAATACTCATACTTATGGGGATATAAGATGAAGTATTTAGGTGTATGAATTAAAAAGTGTTCTGTTATGGCAGCTGAGGATATGTGGGAGGCGTCTCAACAAAAGAAAATACAGAAAAAGAGAAACCGGAAGCATGCTTCTCAATTGTCGAGATTTTCACAGAATATCCAGATTTTTGTCTCATAGTTTTGGACTATCCCTTACAGAATGTATGGTTTTCTGGCAAATGGAGAATTGAAGTCACTAAATAATGACACACATTTGACTTTCATACTTTATAGCTTCAGAAAAAGCATACTAACACAAAACCTGTTATTCTAACAACTCTTCAAATTCATAAGACCAATACTTAAAATATGTCCCTGTTTTGAGCCTTTGTCCCCCTGTTATTTTAGGCTTTGTCCAGATTTCTTGCACTAACAGGTACAGAAGTACGATTTGAAGCTTTTGCTTATGAATATGGACAGCAAAAGGTGCGAGTAATGAAAATGTTTTTAGTCCTTTTAGCTTTAAATACAAGTCAGGCAGGCATATTTTTACCACTCAGACGAGAAACTGTGGATTATAATTAATGAAGAGTTGAAGGAATTTAACAAAAAATAAGCCAAATGACTCAAAAACTTGTAAACAGTAATAAAACTTAAAAAAGATTTGTGTGAAACGCTAGTTCATTTAACATTAAACAGAGAAGTAAAAGCAACTAAGCGCTTTTGCCAAGAAACCGTGAAGTGGCTTCATCAGAGTCACTGCCTTGGTCGCTCACTTTTTTTTATTTTTATTAGATGAAGGAATGTATTTGGGAGGGGAAGAGGGCATGCGTTGATCCTCCTCAAAGGACAAGGTGGTTTAGGATTACCCAATTTGAAGGGATGCTTTAGAACTATGCAGTTAAGGTTTACACACCTAACACAAGCAGAAGGATTCAAATCAAACTGGAAAGGGATGATAAAACGGGGAAGTCTGGGAAAGTAGGACTTTGGATCTAGGCATTTAAAGAAAGATGACAACAATACTACAGAATATTATATGCATAAAGTATTTTAAAAACTAAGCCAGTGTAATATGTATTTAATCAATAGGTATGTCTGTAAGTAGGGATACAGAAAATAGATGAAGGGGATGCAATTTACTGACAGCAATTAGCAAAGGAACAAAGGCATTGAGAGCAAATAACTTGGGAGACAAGAGGCCAAGCAGAAGTTTGGACTGCCTTTCCTAACTGGGACTGATAACAACGTGCAAACAAAGAGAAAAGGACAGACCAGCTTTGGTGGAATTTCTAGTTGATTCTGGACAAGACATTTCTGAAAAAAGGGATAGTATGGTGTGTAAAATATTCCATGATAATCATAAGACTCAGAGGAGATTAGTAAAGATTGACAAAAGACAACAGAAAAGCAATTTTACAAATGGGAAGACCATTGCTAAGGTACCCAAGTATCCGATGAAGTCTAAAAGGATTAGGATTTTTACATAAAAGTGTCTGCACAGGTATTTATACCTCAACTTCAGATTTTTTTTCCCTCATGGAGATACAGTTGTGATGGGGGAAGAGAAAGGTAAATGGGAACTATTTTGTTTTCTTTTGGGAGGATGTAGTAAGTTGGTAGATTTAAAAAATTCCCTACTGGGTACTTTGACAGAAATGTTGGGGGGGGCAAATGACAGTAACTAAAGAAATTACACTTTTGAGCTGGGACACAGAAACTGAATTATGTCTGCACAATAAGATTTTACCAAGTTTAATGTTATTTTTCTGTCAAAAAAAGTAACTGCTAGAAAACGGAAATTAAAATACATTCCACACATCAAGGAAGTTCAGGGTATTGTAAATGAGATAAAATAAATGGTGGTGGGATCTTTACAATGGAAAGGAGCAGATTTCAGAAAAATAAATGAAAAATGTGGTAATAATACATTAATACATGCAGACAATGTTTTGGAAAAGGAGTAAAAAGGTTTAAGGGAAGGCAGGAACTCAGCAATTTATGTAACGGAGGCTTGAATAGAAATTTAAAAATGAAAAAGTGCATGTACACTGTACAAGAACAATGGAAATTACTGCGTTTTTGATTTCTTTTTTATTAATGTATGTAATACCACATTACAGATTAAAATGTGATGATTTAGTAAAGATGTTTAAAAAAAATTTGTCCACAACTCTTACAACTCAAATACATAAACCAAACTGTAAGCAGTTGCCACTGGACCCCATATGGTAGAACTTCCCTGAAAACACTTTTAAAGTACAGGGTCATATATCTTCTCCATGCCCACAAAATGCATACAGTCAGCTCTGGAAAAACACTGTGACCCCCTCCAAAATGTGTGTAATAATAAAGAGCTGATGCGCTTCGTCATAGTCAGGATAGAAACTGTACTGCTCTGCCTGAATCAAACACTTGGCTGTTCGATGAAGATTCCTTCTAATTCTTTGGCATACTATTTTACCATGGAGGTTAGGGAACCATTGCCCCAGTTTATCAGTCTAGGGGTACTACCACAGCCTTTGCCATAATACTGGGACTGCACTTTTAACAATGAAAGGAGAATATCCAGCTCCTTCCAAATTTTCAGTTAGATCTCATCCACTCTTGCAACATATCTCTCAACCTGGAAACATCAAAAATCTGGACAAATGCCCATGAAAAATAGGTACAAATCTGTATGCTGATTAACATAAATTTGCATATATAATTGGATAGCCCCACCTACTCCAATGGAATTGTGGGAACCAACTTTTAAATGCAAACTGAAGAACAGACATCAGCACTTGCTGCCCCTGTCAATGAGGGACACAGGTAGTACCTCTGGGACAAATTTATCTGTTAGAAACTCTGTTTCTAAATACTACTACCTTTCAAATAGAAATCAAAAAGTCTCTAAAATGTTTCTGTCAGTTTGCTCCTGAAATGAGTGGACAAATTATCCCTCCCCTTAAACACACACAGACACACACACACACACACACACCCACACACATCCCTAGTTCAGTTTACCATGCAAACCAACCTCTCAACTTCTTACTACAAGAATTCCGAATAAAGCTAAAAATACTGGAGGGGACAAAGGCTTAACAAAGGTATTTGTATAATATTGTTATTACAAACTTAGAAAATAGATAAACTAACATTTTTTTTTTGCATTAGCATGCATTTACTGAAGGACGAAGTCTGAAACTCAAATGCCTGTCATTATTTAGTGACTACAATACTCAAGTGATTTGCCAGAAAACCACAAATTTTATGAGGAAAAGACCAACAAATTACAGGCTAAAATCTGGACAGTTGCGAGGTTATGCATACAATGTAGCAGAAGTCCTTCAGAACATTTCCTGATGCTAAGCACCGATTTCACTTTACTACCCCCCACGTGCACATACACACACACAGTAAACTAAATGTTTGCTGCAGAAGGATTTATTCTGCCATGGAAATTAAGTAAATAAAAAAAATACCCAACTTTCATAATTAACCCAAATCTAGATGTTGCCTGCTAGTATGGAGAAACATGTGCTATCTAGACATTTGTATAACTGACATCATTCCCAAAAGCATTGTGGGAAAATCCAACTGCCCAGAGTAAAGAAACCCTTCACGGTTAAATTCAGGACTAAACCCTGATATGGAAAAAAGTAGCGTAAAACTGAACTCCAGATATGTACTTTCACTTTGGTGTAAAAACACACATTGCATTTTCACACTACTATACATAATTAAACTAAATCCACATTTTAGTTAAGATTAAGGAAGAGGTGTCACTGCAATAGCAAAATGTTGAAAAGTGAAAAGCATACAAACAGAACAAGGAAACAACTAACACTGCCCCAGTTAGTTCCTCTTCAATTGTGTTTGTGTTGCCCCAGTTAGTTCCTCTTCAGTTGTGTTGTTTGTGTTGCCCCAGTAGTTCCTCTTCAGTTGTGTTGTTTGTGTTGCCCCAGTAGTTCCTCTTCAGTTGTGTTGTTTGTGTTGCCCCAGTTAGTTCCTCTTCAGTTGTGTTGTTTGTGTTGCCCCAGTAGTTCCTCTTCAGTTGTGTTGTTTGTGTTGCCCCAGTAGTTCCTCTTCAGTTGTGTTGTTTGTGTTGCCCCAGTAGTTCCTCTTCAGTTGTGTTGTTTGTGTTGCCCCAGTAGTTCCTCTTCAGTTGTGTTGTTTGTGTTGCCCCAGTAGTTCCTCTTCAGTCGTGTTGTTTGTGTTGCCCCAGTAGTTCCTCTTCAGTTGTGTTGTTTGTGTTGCCCCAGTTAGTTCCTCTTCAGTTGTGCTGTTTGTGTTGCCCCAGTAGTTCCTCTTCAGTTGTGTTGTTTGTGTTGCCCCAGTAGTTCCTCTTCAGTTGTGCTGTTTGTGTTGCCCCAGTAGTTCCTCTTCAGTTGTGTTGTTTGTGTTGCCCCAGTAGTTCCTCTTCAGTTGTGCTGTTTGTGTTGCCCCAGTAGTTCCTCTTCAGTTGTGTTGTTTGTGTAACCCTGGAAACATTACAGGTGTATTCCAAGCCATTTGCTATTCTTCTCTCAACCACCTCAAATGGGGTGGATCCAATAGTTAAGATGGACCCCCCCTCCTTCAGCGCCAAGAAAACACAAATTCGTGGGCTTCTTTAGAAACAACAAAAAGGTGAGTACATAATCTTGTATAGGCTAGGGTTTACAATCCAACACCCCCCCCCCCTGGTCAGGCCTAGGTGAGTCAGTTACAAACTACAGCTCAAGATTTTAACCCAAAATGACCCATTCCTACTACTCCATTTTAAGTCAGACTTGCTACAATCGCAAAGTTAGCTCTTTCAATCCCAATTGTTATTAATGACTAGCACTACACTCTATGTCTCGCAGCGTAGTATATCTTTCATCTGTAGCCCAAATCATAAATATCCCCACAGTTTTTATTGCTTGTTTCTACTGCTTAGGCCTACTGTAGTCTTTTCAAGCCTCACATCAATGGGGCTGCTACGGTGGAACAAACAAATCTCCCAGTGACAACAATGTAACCTGGTCCACCAGCTGCGGTACACATCCCAGTTAATTCAGTACTAGTCTAGGCTTTGTTGGAAAATCTTTGTCAAGAAATAACAGATCTCTGTAAAAATGAAATAAAATTAGAAAGGAACTAAATAGGATTTTTTTACTCTGTAAAGGCTTGCAGCCGAGGCGCTAGGAGAGGAGAGACAACTAAAAGGTTTTTATTAAATTCTTATTTTGGAAAGTAGAGCTGTTTTCACTGGTCTTTTGTGTGGTTTCAGAATAAATAGGATTTCTAATTCTAAAAGTGCATACGAGGAGTCATTAGTATCAAAGGAAATATTACACAATAGCTGGAAATAAATGCAGGAAAATCGGCATGAGTGCAACAACTGCAAAACATGATTCATAATAAGTTTGTATTTCCTATTATGAGTCTATGACTCAAAACAATATTTTATTTATGTCTTTATTTATTTTACCTGCTGGAGGTGGAGGAGGAGCTGGGGGAAGAAGTAGTAATAGAGAGATTTTTTTTTTCATGATGATGACCGGCTATTGACCACCGCACAGCTCCGGGTCCGAGACTGCTCTGCTGTTCTCCTGCTTGGGGACAGGGTTGATTCTTGCCTGCCTAAACTAAATAAATATTAGCTGGAGCCTGTAACTCGGAGACTTCACATTGGGTCCCTGGGAACTGATTCTGGAATCCGGACTTTCAGAGAGCTGTTACAGGCTGCAGCCAGCGTGTGAGATGTGACTCACTGAATGTGCGAAGTGCACAAACATGCAAGTATGTAAACTTAAACAAACGCACTCTGACTCAGCCCTCAGCTGAATTCAGACAGGCTGGTCATGGAGCTGACGTCATCTTGCACGCCACTGCACGAGATGATGACATCAGCAAAAAAAGGCCGAAAAAATGAAAGCAGGGAAATTTGGGAATTAATGTGGCACCCCATTATTTGGACCTCAAAACCGGTAAATACCGAGGTATTTGGTACGATTGAGAGGTATGTCTTGCAATCTTGCTGAAACAGAAGTGTTAAATGTCAGCAATGATTTCACCTGTAGAACCGTTTTCTTCTGGCACTGCCTCTCGGACGAAGGCATATCCACTGGATTTAGATGTTCAAATCATTCCTTCCTCCTTTTGAGAGTTTCCCCACTTGAAGTCAGCATTTCTCCACTCTTGCTGAAAATAGCCCTGGGCAATATCCTACCTCCTCCTTCTAAGTCAGAAGATAGCTTGCAAGAACGTCTTTCAGGTCATCCAAAAATAGGGCCCGTGGCCACACTGACATTGTCACATGCCTGAGCCTTTACTCAGGCAACTGCTGCTTTCCTGGTTTGTTAATACTGTTCAGTCATAACCTGGATACTCTCCAGTTAAATCCAGGATCCCCCTTCTCAGAGATGCAAAGATTAATCACCACAATTTATGGCCCTAGTACCTCAAGCAATCTACAAACCAGCATAACTCCTGTGGAGGACAGCTACTAACCTACATTTCTAGCTGCACACTACCTTTTATTTGTTTTCAATATTGTGGCTAATGACATCAGCTAGCCATACAGCCCTCAGGGTCATATGACTGATACCCTTGCACAGATGGAAGTGTCACACCAGCAGGTCCTAGGGTTAGTGGCATGGCAAAAGCTGATCACCTTCTGGCCACCTCTCCCTGCAACTACCCCAGTTAATAAATACTGAACAGGATCCATTAAGGCTGTATGTCCTCGACCTCCATAGGTATAAGGAATAAGCTTTCAGCATCAGGTCTAATGAAAAGAGTACACATTTAGTCACAGACCTTCGGTGAAACTTGTTCTCTTACAAGCATTGTTACATGCAAACTTGATATTTGTTACATGGCCAAATAAAATTTGCTGAACAGTTTCAGATCAGGCAAGCCATTCCTCCCAATCAAATCTCTCAAGTATGTTTGCATCACTCTGCACAAGAATGTTAAAGTCTCCCTGTAAATTGACAATCTACAAGCAGTACCATGCTGAGCACTGTAGCATTAGTGTGTAGCAGGTCTGAAACTACATAATCTGCAGGCAGTAACTTACTGAACACTGCAGACATAGTGTGTAACAAGTCTGAAACTACATGATTTGCAGGCAGTAACTTACCGAACACTGCAGACATAGTCTGTAACAAGTCTGAAACTCTATAATCTGCAGGCAGTATTTTACCGAATGCTGCAGACAGTGTGTAACAAGTCTGAAACTCCATAATCTGCAGGCAGTATCTCACCGAACACTGCAGACATAGTATGTAACAAGTCTGAAACTCCATAATCTGCAGGCAGTAATTTACAGAACACTGCAGACATGGTCTGAAACTACATAATCTGCAGGCAGTATCTCACCGAATGCTGCAGACAGTCTGTAACAAGTCTGAAACTACATAATCTGCAGGCAGTATCTCACTGAATGCTGCAGACAGTCTGTAACAAGTCTGAAACTACATAATCTGCAGGCAGTATCTTACCGAGTGCTGCAGACATACTGTGCAACAAGTCTGAAACTCCAAAATGTTGCGAGTATCCTCAGACCTCTCAAAGGCATCTCCTGAGTATCAACTTCAAACCAGGACAGCCCACAACCCACTTGAAAAATCTGATCCCACAAACACTGCTGTGTATGTAGATGCAAGACTGACTAAATTTATTTGGTGCTTTTTAACCTTCTACATCAGCTCTGTCTCCTTTCCCATAAAAGGGGTGACATTTTATATTCCATGAGCCGGTTTCAACTGTCAGACTTTAGTTCCATCTTAAAACATCTTGTGTTGCCTACCACTAACTGACTGGCATCACAACTGAAGTCCCCCTTCACCTTGTCAACATGGTGACATAGCTTCTTCAAGCTGAGCTTGGTCAAGAAGCTACATGTCACCTGGCACTTGCCTGTGAACAACAAAGCCACCCTGGCCCCCATAAGGTGGACCCAGGTACGCCTGTTGTAGGGATGAACACCACAGCCACCCTGGGCTCCATGAGGGGGATCTGGGTACGCCTGTTGTAGGGGCATGAACACCACAGCCACCCTGGGCTCCATGGGTGGATCCAGGTACTCCTGTTGTGGGCAAGGTCTTCCAGTTGTTTAAATGAATCATCATGGGAAGCATTCAGGATGACTGTTAGTCTGGCCTTTTCTAGCAGACCAGTTTGCCAGTGATGTCCTTGCCATGGCTTGACATCACAATGCAAAGATCACAAAGACACTCACAGATCCCTCTACCACACAAAGGTCTTGATCCATGAGGAGAAGCAGTACTGGTCAGAACAAAAGTGTACTGAGTTACCAAGATTTAAGAAATTAAATTCATAAGCATTTCCTCACAACCATCAAGAAATGAACCGTCATTAAATCACAACAAAAAACACACATTTTTCCCCACAACAGTACATTTTCTGTCAGTGGCTCTATGCCAGTACCACCTTTAGAAACATATGAAATGACACACACAATATGAAGATAGAGATGCACGTCTTTCCCCCTCAAGATCACAAACAGCCAAAACCTGATCTCACCTGACACCAACACTCTACACCTGAGTAACCTGCTTTTTCATGAAATTTAAAAGACAATTTTACTGCTCAGTTTTGTGACATTGGGTTCACAACAATCATGTGATATATGTTCTGGCCAACAACGTCAATAAATACTAGATTCTCATAGTTTATGTAGTGGTTTAGAAAACAAACACAGTACTATAAAGTGACATTTTCTATCACTTTCAACGTTATAACAAAAACAGTTTCAACAACTGTAAAGTGACATCCACATGTTCCAGATGGAGAAAGAGGGATAAAGCCGGGATTATCACCCAGGTGATCCAGAATCAATTAGTGGCTCAGGCATCTGACAGAGGACTAAGGAGGGATGAGTGTTACCATCCCTAGTGCGTGGTCCTGTGGGTGTCTCCTTTGATTACCCCTGGTGAAGGTAGGGCAATATGTTGCATGCACCCATTGCACATCTGCACTCTGGTCATACCATACAGAGCTGGGAGGAGGAGGGTGGTAACAAGATAGGTCCATAAAGCAGGAAGCTCCCTGGCTAAAAGATGGATAGCAATGACCCCCCCCCTGGATGTCTTTAACATCCTTGCTAACCCCAGCTTAAATTTGGGCAATGGACCGGGGGTGACTGGAGTGCCAGTTGACCCAGTGATGAAAGTGGGGCACTGGGACAACTGTCATAGTGACAGAAGGGGAGGAAAAAATTAATAAATGGCTGAATATGCTACATGCAAACCTAAAAAGTATTAGAAATATGCCCATTCATACACAAGGTCAAATAAGGTCAGAACTACAACTGCAAAACTGAAATGATTAACATTTGTAAAATATTCATTTTAAAGTGTAGCTAAATATTTGGTTCATAACAGAAGCTATTAAAACAAATATATAATCGTACAGCAACAGACCTAAAACACATTACATAAAACAAAATATTCTGTGAAAATAACATTAGAATGGACATTTTCAACTAAAATTCAATACACAGCTCCGCTATTACCTTTGAACCTAGGAAGCATAGTCTACAAACATTTTATAGGTGTCACTGTACAAGTTCTAGAAAATGTTATTAGAATAAGTATTTTGGAGATGCAACTCTTTAAAAACAAAAATAAGAAATGCCATAAACAATACATTAGGGCCACAAACCTATATAAATTTGTTTGTTGCAAAAGACACACAAAAGGTGCAACCTATATAATGGCAAAGCAATGACAACTGAATTTCACAAGTCTCAGGTCCACATTTACTTCTATTAAAGACCCATCTTCACCTCCAACAATTTTCTTTTAACACTGTTGTTTGGCTCACCTTGTGTTTCAGCAGGACAATAAGCTGAGACCGCAGAATCAGTCCACAAAGTCTTCCAGGCTAGTGAGAGTTTGAATAAAAAATAAAAACGTAAATCAGTTTAAAGGGCACATAATCCAGTACTAAAGGCACACAGTCACTTTACTACAAACTATCCCCAATAATCACATTATTACAGCAGTACAATCTTCAGAAATGTGAAGTATGTTCTGTCCATCTCAGGTTTCTATTTTCCTATGTCACAAATGCAACACTAGCTTCTGACCAGACACAGATGACTGCCTGAGGTGTCAAGGCAGTTACACAAACTTTAACTAGCAGGCAAAGGAAACAGTGACACTATGAAAGAGACCAATGCAAGACAGCACAGTTGTGTAAAACCATACCATAACAGTAGATGTCCTTCCTTTCACTTGTTCCACTAGTCTTTACATACGGGATTCCTTGACAATGGCAGCCCAGTGTCTGGACAATATACCATAGCCTTAGGAAAATACAGATGTTGTATGTTGTACGTCTGCTCCCCACTCAAGGCATAGGGCATAAAGATAATGTACAGACGTACATATTTCAGAACAGAAAACTCCCAGGAGGAACAAATATTCCTAGGAACTAGGGGGAACATGCATCCCAAAGGAGAAACAGGAAAATAATTCCAGGCCAGGAAGACAGAAGGAACAGGGCAGAGTATGAATAGGAGAAGAGAAAAAGCAAATATTGCAACAGTGAAGAGGAGAACATCTACTGCTATGGTAAGATTTTACACAACTGTACTATGTTCTTCCATATCACTGTTGCCATATTTTTTACATGAGAGAGAGTACACAAGCTCAAGAAGAAACTGGGAGGAGTAAGGCACAGAGGAGCCTTCTAGAAACCCATGCAGGACAGCTCTGGCAAAGCCAACTCTTGATCTGGAAGCAACATCCAACTTGTAATGCTTAGTGCAGGTATGGACAGAAGCCTAAGTAGCAGCCTCAAGCATGAAATTGGGTGTCCTGTCCTTTGAAAAAAAAACTCCAGAGGAAGCAACAGCTCTAGCAGAATGAGCCTTAACAGAGGTAGAAAAACATTTACCATGAAATGAATAACAAAAAGAAATGGTTTAGAGATCCAGGAGGATATTATTTTTCTTAGAAACAGCCAAACCTAGAGACCTAGGATGAAAGGAAAAAAAAGTTGCTGAGATTTGTGAACAGCCTTAGTCTTATCCAAATATCTGAGCCATCTATGCAAATCCAGCAGTGTGAAGAAAATACAGTTGTGTACACATATAAATGTAGAGTGTATTCACCGTTGCAGTCCTGGCTTATGGGATTTCCTGCTTCAGAAGCCCTTGGCTGGCCTGACTACCAGAGTAAAAATAATTCCCTCCTCCTAAGGCTGGCTGATGCTCTACTCTGACATTGGTATGTCTGGGTATAAAGGGAGCTGGCCAATGCCATGACATCAGTTTTTCTTGCCCCTAGAAGGTAGGTGCCCCATAGGTGACCCTTAAGCAAGGGTTAGTCGTGTCTGATGGGTCCCCCTCCAGCAGGGAAGAACAGGGAAGTAAGCTGTTACTGCAAGGAGAATAAGGGGGATGGAAGGAGGGAAAGGTGACTGCAACAGTGAATACATGAACATCTACATTTACGCTAAGTGTACACAACTGTACTATGTTCTTCATGTCTTACTGCTGCAGTCCTGACTTGTGGGATGATTCCCAAAGCTGTGAAGATGGTGGAAGCAGTATTAAGGAGAGGAGAGGATGCCTTGAAAATGGCAGTGCAGTGGCAAACCCTGCTCTGGCCTGTTGGAAGGACGATGCATGGTAGTGCTTGTTACAAGTATGCACAGATGACCATGCAGCTGCTTCCAAAATGTTTTTGGTAGGTACTTCCTTTAGGAAGATTGTGGAAGCAGAAGTGGCCCTAGTAGAGTGAGTCCAAATGGATTCAGGAGGCTTCTTGCCATGGTAGGTGTAATAAAAGGGAATAGGTTCATAGGTTTATACTAGGCTATCTCCCCTAAGACATTTATAAGCCTAGCCCAAAGTTTTGTGGCTTACGCCACCCCTTATATGAAAAAGTACTGTGCCCATTAGTTTGTTGTGCCTCTGTCCAGCAGTGACACAGAGATGATTCCCTGACACAGAGATGATTCCCGGGGTAAACCTCTGATCTCCCATCCACAGGTCAAGATTTCTCTTGAACAGAGCCAGCGAGGTGCTTTGCCTCACTTGGACCGGGATTTTATTCCACAGCATAGGGAGTCTCTGAGTGATAAATCTATCCCTCCAACACGTCCTATTTATATCCGTGCTAAGGTTTAAGTCGCTTGCTCTAGTGGTTCTGGTGGATTCGGTTTTTTTGAGGTGGAGCATGTCCATTAATTCCAGGTTGGACATGGCCTTGTATGTCAGGCACATGTCACCTCTGAGCAGACGGTATGCGACTGAATAGAGCTGGAGTTTCTTCAATCTGGCAGCATATGACAGATTTTGGAGTCCATTTATCCTTTTGGTGAGGAACTTTTGGGGTCTCTCCAATTGCTGCAGATGTCGGGTGAGATACATCCTGAATGGGGCATTGTACTCGATCATTGGTCTGATAAGTGAAGAGTACAGGGAACAATGACCTCACTAGATCTGGATGTGAATCCCTTCATGATCAGGTGGGCAATGTAGAAGGTCTTTCTAACAACTTTAGCAACGTGAGTGTCAAAGAAAGGCCACTGTCAACCTGGGTCCCCAGGTCCCTGATAACCTCTTCTGTGCTTAGTGGATTGCCACCTGTATGGTAGCTTGGGGTTACCTTGTTTTTCCCGAAGGGTATAACTATACATTTTTGGCGTTTAACTTCAGGCCATGGCTCTGGCACCAGCTATCTGTTTCCGTGAGTCCCTCTGAAGGATATCCGTGTCCGATGCACTTTCCACTATGGCCCAGTTTGCAGTCATCTGCAAACTTTGTCAGCCAAAGTCCTCCCATGCTGGCCTGTACTTCTGAGAAGTAGATGCCGAACAATAGGGGGCCAAGGACCGAGCCCTGTGGGACACCACTTGTGACCGGCTTGGAGTCTGACATAGCGCCAGCAACTCTAACCCTGTGGGTTCTGTCCTTAAGCCAGTTTGCAACCCATCTTGTGACATATGGGTTTACATTTAAGCTGGTAAGTTTTTCTACAATACCCGAGTGGGGTATTGTGTCAAAAGCCTTTGCAAGGTCAAGGTAGGCTGTATGGACTGCCTTTCCCTCATCAATGGCCTTGGTGACTGTTTCAAAGTCGTCGACCAAGTTCAAAAGGCATGATCTGCCCTTGACGAAGCCAAACTGGGTCGGGTCCAATGTCTGCAAGCCCCCTATATCTTTGTTTATGAGCTCCATTATGATCCTCTCTATAGCTTTGCAGACTAGACTTGTTAAGCTTATGGGGCTTGGAGAGATTTCCGTTTGGAGACTGGTTTGCCTTCAGATCTCAAGACAAAGGAGACTAACAGTTTTTCTGTTTTCCTGACAACTTTAGTTCTGTCAAAGTATCAGTAGGGAAGAAAGTAGGCAAGTGTATGGCCTGGTTGAGGGAAGTGTCTGTGACCACCTTGGGCATAAAGGAAGGGTTAGTGATGAGTGATACTTTGTCCGGGAGGAAAATAAGAAAATGTTCCGCTGCCATGAAGGCCTGAAACTCAGAGACTCTTCTAGCTGAGGTGAGGGCCAAGTAAGAGGACAGTTTTCCATGTTAAGAATTTTATTTCAGTGAAAGCAGCTGGTTCAAAGTGCGGTAAGGTCAATATTTCTAGAACAAAGTTGAGGTCCCAAGGAAGGGCAGGTTGCCTCATGGCAGGTCTGATGTGAAGTATTCCCCTAAGGAACTGTTTTATCAGAGGTGGGAGAAGATAGAAGGAAGATTAGGAATGTGGGCTGAAATGGCAGAGGTGTGTATCTTAATGCATGAGAAAGATAGGCCTCTGCGCACCAAGATAGCTAGATAGTCCAAGATGGCTGCAATGATGGCTAAGGCCTTTCTCCTGACACCAAACAGAGAATCTTTTCCACTTGGCAGAGTAGTTTTTTCTAGTACTGGGTCTTTTAGAGTCCAAGTATATTAAGCACCTGGCTATTCGGGGGGGGGGGGGGTCAGGGTAGAAGTTTGTTGAATTATCCAGGCTGAGAGTTTGACAGTCTGCAGGTTGGGGTGTAAGAGTTTCCCCTTTGCCCAAGTAAGCAGATCTACTCTTTGGGGTAGCTGCCAAGGTTTTTCTTTGATCAAAGTCATTACCAGAGGGTACTAATGTTGCCTGGACCAGTCTGGGGCTACTAGGATGTCCCTCAGTCCTTCTTCTTTGATTTTTAGGAGGACTCTTGGAAGGAGAGGCAGGAAAAGTAATGCATAGAGAAACAGATGGCTCCAGGGGAATGAGAAGGCATACGTCCTCCAGGCTGCACAAAGTTTGTTCCTGGAACAGATTCTTTTTAGCTGAGTGCTTTTGTCGGTGGCAAAGAGGTCTTATTTGAGGGGGATCCCCATTTCTGGGCTGTGATGAGAAAGGTTTCCAGATGCAGCTGCCACAAGTCAGACTCCATTAAGTGCCTGCTCAGGTGACCATCAAGTGTCTGCTCAGGTGGTCAGCTAGAGTGATCTGAATCCCAGAAAGGTACTGAGCCATCAGGTGCAACCTTACAGCATCTGCTGTCTTCCAGATCTGCAATGCCAGATGGCAAACAGAGAAGGAGTGGGTGCCCCCTTATTCATTTAGCTACCACATGACTGATGTGTTGTCCATTTTGATAAGTAGGACCCCTGGTTTCCAGTGATCTTGGAAGACCATCCAGACCTTCTGTACTGCCATCAGTTCTTTCCAATTTATGTATTTGTGGCTGAACTGTTTTTCCCATTTGCCCTGCGATAGTAGGTGCTGGAAATAACCTCCCCAGGCTGTTTCTGATGCATCCATGGTTAAGGTTTGGTCCTGAGGAATGAACCTGAATGGGAGACTCTGGTTCTGAGTACACGCTTGTGCCCAGCATGCCAGTTCCTCCATGAGGCAGGGAATTAGCTGACTTTCTGTCTCCAGGGACTATGAATGTTGGCACCAGATATTCTTGAGGTACCACTGAAGTTTCCTCATGTGTAGCCTGACCACAGGGATCATTATTATACAGGATGCCATGCAGCCCAGTGCTCTGAGGAACTCCCTGGCTTAGAGGCATTGTCTCTGCATAATGTCCTGGGAGTACTGGGTTAGAAAGACAGACTTGTCTGCAAGGAGGACTGCCCTTTGGAGGGAGGAATCCAGCAGAGTCCCCAGGAAAACTATCCAGGTGGTAGGATATGTGATGGACTTGCTGAGGTTTATGGCGAATCCTAGGGAACAGAGTATGGCCTGGGTGAAAGCCAGATCCTTGAGGAGCTTTGGCTGACTTGTGGCTTGTACGAGGCAGTCGTCCAGCAAGGGTAAATTTGGATGCCTATCATTCTGCAGACGGCAATCACAGGAGCCAAACATTTTGAGAAACCCTGGGAGCAACAGGCAAGCCAAAGGGAAGAGCAGATAACTGAAAGTGATTTGTATCTGCTCTGAAGCATAGAAAACTTCTGCAAGATTCTTCTACAGAAATATGTAGGTAGGCATCTTTTGGGTCCAGAGTAACCATTAGAGCCTGGGGTTTATCATGGGGAGCAGCTGTTGAAGAGTAAGCATTTTGAATTTAGGAACAAAGACAGACTGATTGAGGATGGACAGACCCAGAAGAGGGTGTTAGGAGCTTTCTTTCCTGGGGACCAGGAAAAGCCTTGAGTAAAACCCTTTTCCTGCCTGGTGGTTTAGTACTGGTTTCACAGAGCCCTGTGTGCACAGACTTTGGATCTGAGAAATAGCCTCAGCTCTTTGATTTTGTGGTACATCGGGGAGGCCTGAGAATCTTAATGGCTCTTTGAAAGTGAGCCTGTAGCCATTTGAGACGACTTCCAGCATTCAGTTTTTGGAGGTGATAAGGGCCTAGTTCTCCTTGAAAAGGGAAATCTTCCTCATACCTTTTCTGTGGGTGGTGGTCGGAGAGGGCTAGATGAAAGGGTGGGGGCTGAGTCACTGATGATTTCTGCTAAGGCACTGTGGCCTAGCACTCCCCAGTCTGCCCTTTGAGATTGTTGCTACTGTCTATGAGGCCTTTCTCTGACTTGGCTTAGACTGTGTGGGAAAGGGCCAATGTTTAGTGGGAAAATTCCTACTACATTTGGGTGGCTGGACTTTGAAGTCTTTAACAGTCTGCATTGATTTAGTTTTACCCTCCATCTTTTTTTAAGATTGCCTCAATCTTTATCCAAGGGTGCATCTACTAGTTTAGATATGACCGGTTCTGGTAATGTCTCCTCTCTAAGCCAAGCACATCTTCTGATAACAGAACCAGAGACAGCAGCTCAGGTAGAAGGCTCCAGCGCATTATAACTGCAGTGTAAGGACTGCTTAGTAACCTGGCACTGGAATGGCAGAGATCCAACAGTTCCTTGGAGGCGTTCTTGTCTTCCAAGGGGATATTTCTTTCCTCATATTTTCCAAGACACTTTGCTAGTATTTAATAGTATGGAATTGGCAGCTGAGGGCCTTCAAGGCCAGGGTAGAAGAAGTGTAAACCTTCTTTCCAAGCCTGTCAAGGGCTCTGCTTTCTTTGTATGTAAATAGTGTGTTTTTAGAGGTACTAATTTTAACTGCTTTTGGCACAGGAGTGACAACCTATATGTCAGCAGTGGGCGTCTTGTAAAGGAATTTACGAAAGTCCAGTGCCCTGTAAAACTAGTCAGGCTTTTGGGTGGCTGGGTGAGTGAGTCTGGGTTGAGAGATGATTCCAAGAAAGCATCCTCTACTACCTCCAAAACTGGAAGAATGGCCAAGGGTTTATGCTGTGGGAGATCTAGGAACTTCCTGACCCTCTTCTTTTTGATTGGGGGTATTCCTGTGCCTGTCACTGGAAAAATTCTCTCATGGCATGCAGAGTTTCCTCAAAAGTCATGTCCTCAGGGGGTGAAGCAGAAAGTAAAACCTCTTCCAAATCAGAATCCTCAAAGGAGGTAAGGAGGGGTTCATCTTCAAGGACAGAGTTCTCCTGATCAGAGTCCTCATCTGAATCAGGGGGTTCTGAAATGGGATCAAAAGTAGGATCACTCTTCCTTTTTCCTGGTGAGAATTCAGGGGGAAATTGCCTGCCTCTGACCAGAGAAATGAGGGGCCTGGGAGCCGGTAGGCCTAGACACAGTTCCTGAGGTTGAGCTCTTCTAGGATGTAACTTTTGTCTTGGGCCTGTGTGTCTGTAGTACTCTGATGCTGGTCTCTTGAAAGAAAAAATGGTTGCTGGCAGATTTCCCGGGAGAGTGTCGTCAGCTGTGGATTGTTTGCCAGAAGATGAAGCATGCAAAGCGACTCTGGATCTGACAGATGAGCCATAGGCCAAGGCCTATGTTGAAGTAGAGGGACCAGACAGCATGTCGGACTCCGAACAGGTCTCGAGAGAGGCCTGACCCTACACAAGTTTTGCCACTGCCTCATTCGCAGAAGGGGGCTGCAAAAGTGCCTCACCTTCCTCTGCAATGATGGCGTTGGGGGACTGGTGGACGGCAAACCAGTATCGTACAATGTCTTAAGTGTGGGTCTTTTTTTTTTTCCCCTTTTTGCACTTAGGGAGTTCAATCTCGGGATGACTGGAGGATGCCATCATGCAATGGGATTGCTGACTAAGGTGCTTAGACAATATTTCAGCCCTATGCCTTACACATCTGGTAGTGAACCAGCCACACAGATGGCAATTCGAGACAAGGTGGTTTGAGCCTAAGTATGCGGCACACAAAGTATGAAAGTCTATGAGTGGGATTTGTTTTCCACAACAGAGATGGTTGTTAACTTTATCTGACATTAAATAAAGAGAGTTCCCCAATGGGATACTCCGCTTTTGGAAGATTTCTCTTTCTGGTGTGGACCGACCAACGCACTCACTACTGTTTCGGGCTCCGATGGCAAGAAAGACTGATGTCATGGCATCAGCTGGCTCCCTTTAAACCCAAACATACTGACATCAAGGTAGAGCATTCACCAGCCTTAGGAAGGGGGAATTTTCTACTGTGGTAGTCGGGCCTACCAAGGGCTTCCAAAGCATGAATCCCTTATGTCAGGACTGCAACAGTGAAACATGAAGCACATCCTTCTCAATAGCAAACTGCGGAGAAGGAAAAAAGAGGGCAAATTAATAGATTAATTAAGAGACAATAAATGAACCACCTTGGGCACAAAGGACAGATTAGTATAAAAAGACACACCATTTCTATGAAAAACCAAGGAAGGAGGAACAGCCATAACAGCCTAGCGTTCAGAGACTCTCTTAGCTTAAGTAAGAGCCAAAAAAAGAACAGTCTTCCAAGTACAACGGTGCAAGTAAGCTGAAGCTGAAGGCTTAAAAGGAGTTTGAGTCAATTTCTCAGGTATAAAACTTAGTTCCTAGGATGGTGGAAAAGGCTTCTGGGGGGGGGGGGGTGATATGAAGGCCACCTTTAAGAAATTGCTTGACCTCAAATCTAGAGGCAAGAAGAGGAGTCAATGGAAGACAAGCAGAAATAGTTGAAAGGTTAGTTTTAACCGAAGAATATGCTAACCCAGCATTAGCAAGTCACACGAATAAGAGAGAACCAGAGTGATCCCAACAGAAAATGGATCCTGGTTATGAGAAAGGCAACAAACAGAAAATCTCTTCCATTTGGACAAATATGACTTCCTAGTAGTGGGCTTCTTGGTCTCCAGCAGAACCCTAAGCACGTCCTCAGAAAAAAGGTGCCTAAAAGGGGTCAAATCCTCCCACACACAGTGTCAGTTGAAGTGTGGACAAGCGAGGATGGATCACAAACCCGTTGTCTTGAGTTAGAAGGTCCACCCTGTGAGGTAACATGTGGTGACTGCCCCTGGCTAGGCAAAGAAGGGGGAACCAATGCTGTCTGGGCCAAAAGGGACTCAGCAACAAGACTTTGGGGGGTCTTGCCTGATCTTGAGCAAGACTCATGGAATCAGCAGAAGGGGAGAGAAGGCACAGAGAAACATCCCTTTCCAAGGAATAGCTAGGGCATGCATCTTCCAAGCCAGATGACTTAGGACTCTGGCACAAAAAAAGAGGCAGTTGTCTGTTCAAAGGGGAGGCAAAAAGATCTTCCTGTGAAGTACCCCACTGATGGGCAAAGTCCAGAAACACATCTCTGTGAAGCATCCATGCATGAGCCTGTGTACTACACCTGCTCAAAGAGTGTGTCACTATATTTTGCTCTGAAGGAATGAAGACAGCCTGATGAGTCGCTCAATGCTGGAGAGCTTGCTTGTTGATATACCACATCACTGTGGTGTTGTCTATGAAGATTTTGAGAGGCCCTGGAAGAAAGAGGGAATGAAACGTCTGAAGAGCTGAAAGGAAAGCTTTCACCTCCTTTACGTTGATGTGATCTGACCTCTGATGAGGAGGCCAGATACCCTGGACCTTGAGGGAACTGAAGCAAGCTCCCAACCCTTGTCTGAAGCATCAGAAAAAAGTTCCTGGGATGGGACTAAAAGTAAAAAAGGAAGTCCTAAGTTGAGAAAAGCTGATGAATCCACTACTGAAGCTCAAGTTTGAGGCATGGAAGGAAAGGAACTAGAAAATCCAGTCGATGACAGTGTTGAAGCTGCAATAACTTTAGGAACCATTGTAGTTTTCTCTCATATGGAGTCTGGTTAGAGGAAGCATAGGAATGGTGGAGGTCATGAACCCTAGAACCCTGAGAACATCCCTCGCTGTGACTGAAGCCAGAGGAAGAATAAACTGAAAAATGGTGATTAGAAAGAGCCTTGGGTGGAGACAGATATGTCAACATGGGAAAAGTCTGTATCCTGTAACCAAAAAAAACATGATCCTGAGAAGGAACCAGGACTGATTTCTGACAGTTTATTGTAAACCCCAGGCGTTGTAACAGACAGACTGTAAACTGGAGGTAATGAAGCAAGACCTCTGGGGATGAAGCCCAGATGATCAGCTTGGCCAGATGAGGAAAGATTAGAACCCCTCTCATTCTGCAAAAGACAATAACCGGAGCAAAGCATTTGATGAACACCCTTGGGGCATTAGAATGGCCAAAAGTCAAAGCACACAACTGAAAATGCAAGGAAGAGACAGGGAAATGTAAAGACTTCCTGAAAAGGGGATGAATTGGGATGTGAAGCTAAGCATCCTTGAGGTCCAGGGATACTAAGAAAGCCTGGGGAAAAAGAAGAGGGAGCCGGGTTTGAAGGGACAATATCAAAAAGGAATAGACCTTACTGAGCTGAGAAAGATCCAGAATGGGTCTCCAGGTGCCTTCCTTCCTTCCTGGGAACCAGAAACATCTTGGAGTAAAACCTCTTCCCTTCCTAGGCAGTGGGTATGACTTGAAAACTGCTCTGTGCCAAAAGGCCCTGAAGCAAATCTGGAAAGAAAGGAAACTGTGCTGAAGAGGTTGAGGGATGCCCAGAAAAGGAGTACGGGATTTCCATACCATGACGGATCCCCCTTGGATGATGGACAGAACTCAAGAGTTCTGAGTGACCTTCAACCAATTGGGAAGAGACAAGGAAAGACAAAGGGATAAGGAACTAAAAACAAACTTCCAGAACTAGTAAAACAAAAAAGGCGAACCAGGAACAACTGCAGACCACCGATTTATTTATTTATTTAACCAAAATTGTACTAAGCGCTTTCACCCACACACATCAGGGCATCTTCAGAGTACTGACAATCCTTGTGTTGAACCTCTTTTTAAATCCTTATGTAAATTAGATAATTGAACAATTAAACAATTAAAGAAATTATTACCTACGCAGCTAAAAATTCTTAAAGGTACAATCAGCAATATTTACATCAAAAATGAACATAAACAGCCAGGACTTGTGCAAACTTGTTAATTTGTAAATGTAATAAAACCTTCTTGTCAAAAACTATGTATATGTAATACCAATAAATAAAAGTAAAAATACATATATAAATATCTAGATAATAGTATAAATCTAAATAATTATTAAATATAAATAATTGTTATACAATCCAACATAAAATCATTCATTAAAAAATTTCCTAACATTAAAATTCATATTGTTATACAAAATATTTAAAACATTAAATTATCAGATGTTAACCTAATACATACAAGATCAAATAAATTGAGACTTGTACTTTAGTATACTTGATATAGAAATATGTTCGTTAATACCAGGGCTAGAACTTGCATTTAGCCGTAATTGCCATAAACATTCTTTAGCCTCAAGTAAGGTGTTGTCATCACCACCTTTGTTATTATTGTAGTATACAATTCTGTCAATAACAAAGAATAAAAATCTCTTAAAATTCTGGCATCTTAGACTATGCATATAAAGGGAACTAGTATTTTTCTGTTTTTTAATGTCTCTAACATATCCTTTCTCGAAGTTTCCTTATCGTTTTGCCAACATAGAAGGCTGGGCATGATGAAGATATAGCTAGGTACACCACCATTTTTGTGTTCCGATTACAATGACCTGGGCATCTAATTGTTTTTCCAAAATTTTGTACCGCAACATATGGTCCATCATTAATAAATTTACAAGTATGGCATGTCCCACATTTGCTCATCGAAGATGTGTTGAACATATTCTTATTATTAACTGCCTCAAAATGTTCTTTAAGATTCATCCCCCTACTATAAGTGACCTTGGGCCCAGTCCCTAAATTATCAATAAGGTCACCGTTATTCTGGAGAATACTTATCCAGGTCTCATGTACTATATTAACTATCCTGGGTGATATATCATTAAATGGTATAATAAAGGTGTCATTTCTAGTAGTGTTATTAGTCCTAGATATACTGTTGTCAAAACCGTACTTTAATATAGGTTTGTATATTTGATGTCTTTTAATATAAATCTCTTCACTAACTTTAACAATTAATTCTAATGGATAACCTCTATCCAGAAACATATCAGATAATATTTTAATCTCATTGTAAAAATGAATGTCTTCACTAATAATTCTAGAACATCTGACCATCTGTCCCTTTACTAAATTCTTTTTCTGGTAACAGGGATGGCAACTATCAAACTGTAAAAAGGAATTGGAATGAGTTTTTTTCCTAAAAATACTTGATTCTAACTTGCCCATGTTTTTATAGAATAAAATATCTAAATACTCACAATTGTTGTCAAATATCTTAAAAGTGAAATTCAAAAAACTAGATGTCGTTTTTAGAAAATTTTCAAACTCAATAAGCATTCCTCTGTTGCCCTTCCAAAAAATAAGAATGTCGTCCAGGTACCTTAAGTAAAGGGCAATGTTAGGTCAGAAACTAGAAGTAAAAACACTTTGTGTTTCCCATAAGGCTAACACCAAATTGGCAAAATGGGGGCGCATCTAGCCCCCATGGCCACACCTGTACTTTGTTTATAATATTCACCATTAATAAACATAAAATTGTTTTCAAGTACAATAGCCTTCAGTTCACGTAACAATTTGCATTTAGCCTTATTAGACTCACTAAATTTCAGCAAACTTGTCTCAAACATTTCAAGACCTAAGTCATGAGGAATCACTGTGAATAGGTTGACAACATCAATAGTTACCATTGTCATATCGTCTTTAATATCAACAAAATGTTCTCTAGCTTTTTCTAGACAATGCCAGGAATCTTTTAATATATGAGGCAGATGTTTTAAAGTTCCCTTACAATGCAAATCTATATAAGCAGCAATGGCTTCAGTCTTTGAACCCCTGGCAGAGACTATGGGCCTAAAGGGTGGATTGTGTATGTCCTTATGGATTTTGGGGATACCAAAAATGGATGTAGTCATTGGATGTTCCACTAATAAAAAATTATATTCATCTTTGGTGATGACACCATCCATCAAAAATTCATATAGATACCAATCCACCTTAACATATGCCCTTTCCATTTCATGTTTTGACACTTTTCATACGTCGTATTGTCACTCAACATTATTGTCATTTTGTTCAAATAGTCTGTTTTGCTCATAATAACAACCCCACCCCCTTTATCGGGTTTCATTACCCTATATTTGTCGGTAGAAGTTAATTCCTTAAGACAAAATTTTTCAGCGGAAGTCAAATTATCAGAAGTCATTTTTTCATTCTTTAATATTCTTCTGATTTGTGTTTCACATAATCTCTCGAATAAATAAATCATTGGGTTCTGTGGGTGTATAAAAGTACTACTCCTTTTTAGAGTAAAACTAGTATTGTCTCTCTGGTTACATTTGTTGTTAACAAAAAACAACTTAAGGTTAAGTGCTCTAGTGTAAAGTTTTAAATTAATCAAAATTCTACCAACATCTAATTTAAATGAAGGGACAAATCTAAAACCCTTCTTAAAAAGTTTAACATAGGCAGCATTAAAACAAGTATCAGTATAATTGTATACACTAAACCCTCCTTCTGTAATAACAGAACAGTGCCAGTCAGTGTTATCAGTGTCCTTCTCCTGTGTAAATACCACAGAATATGGCAGTCTATCACCACTATCCATATAATTGTGGCATGAAGTGACACTGTCATAAATATCACTCATAAAATGACTAGTTTGATAAACTGGTGCCTCACTCATACATGTTATATTATTACTACTGTGACTACTATTTAGCGGTACCAAGAATAGGTTCTGTGTGTTGTCTTGTAATATGGTCGATTCTGCTGATATTGTTGACCCCCATATCGGTCCCGGAGCCGCTCTGACCTTCTCAGTGTCGGCTCCTCTAAAAAAACACCGTCTCCATTCTCATTATTAACTCTATAGTTCTGTTGTAAACTGGAGTGGCTGTTAGTGGTATTCAACAACTGAATCGGCCACAGGCTGTTTGAATAACCGCCTCATGCTTTTAAACTCTTTGAAATGGTAAGATTTCAAATTCTGGTAAGAGAATTTCAACGGTTTTAAGTATAATATATTTTCTTTTCGTTTTTATTTGTCTTTGTTATATAATCCAATGTCATGACTGCTTTGTATGTACCTAATTATGCTTTTGAATTGTTCGCAATACCTCAGCGTTTTTGTGCACGCTACTTGTAGCGTCTGTTGTTATGAGTTTTGTGCTTTTTTGTAATACTCTTGCTTAATTATTTTTACTTGTCCTTTTTCTCACACCTACTTCATGACCGCTTGTATACACTTGATTTTGCTTCTGAATATTACACTAACTCAGCGTTTCTGTGCACGCTACTTGTAGCGTAAATTGTCCGAAGTACTAGGTGTTTGACCGCTTGTATGCACTTGATTTTGCTTCTGAATGTCTACGTTAACTCAGCGTTTCTGTGCACGCTACTTGTAGCGTAGGTTGTCCGAAGTACTAGGTGTCTGAAGCGGACTATATCCACCACAGCCCCTTATTCAGCCTTGTAATTGTTTTTCACTGTGCTCTCACTCTGAACGCTACTGTGACCTGAGCGTTTGTTGTATGGTGAACTGCGTTGCATGTCTTATTTTATATTTCATGTATCTGTAACGCATATTCCCTGGTATTGCTGCCTACTTACAGCACATATCTAAATAGATTTGTTTCCGCGTGCTCTCACCTTGTATTATATTGTTATGCATCAGAGTAATAGCTTATATTTCATGAGCAGCTAACATTGAACTCATCAAGACAAGGCTCCTATAGATCGTTGTTGATGAATAAATTCTGACTCCCATGCAGTTCGAACGACTGAGCCCTCTCTGATAATTCATGCTGCATATCTAGCGTGGTCCACGTGCAACGGAGCCTGCTACCTCCTCCACCCTAACTAGCTTTGCTCTTTAAGGGCTCCTATTCCAATGCGTATGGCATTTTTGCTAGCTACACTATATATTTTAACCTTGTTTGATTAAACAAATACCACTGCATGTATCGCACAACTAATACCACGACAGTAATCCGATAGCCTGTAATCAGACTTTGTATTACTGAGCGCTACTCCTTAGCGCACAGCTGTCTGAAACAGCTCTCCCCTGTGCACCTATATTCCTTTTTTCAAAATCTACCTGGTAAAGTTCAACTTTATAGTCTAGCTATGTTTCTTGTAACAGTCCCTTTTTTAACATATGTAATCATTTTTTTTCAAAGGAAACTGTTGGGTGTAGACTGTTAATTATGCTTGTTTAGACATTTATCTCCTGTTGTAGAGTGCTTTATATTACTTTGTTAGAACCATATATTGCTGTTGCTTAAAGTGTTTAATGCTGAGCTTGACTTGCTAAGTGTGCTTGCAACATACATTTTCTCCTGTTGTTGACTGATCTATAGTAGTCTGTTATAATCATGAAGTACAGTTTCTTAAGGTGTTCTTGACGTTAAACTGTGTTTTTAACACCTCTTTCTGTACACTCATTATTGAATTTCTAAGTCTCCTATTCTCTCTTTCTCTCTCCTTATATCACCAGCATTTTGCTCCAGTTGTCCCTGCAACAGCTACCTGCATTGTCCCATTCAGGAGGTCTCTGAACATTAGGGCTGCTAAGTGAAACCATCTAGCATCTCCCTGAAAACTTTGTCCTCTGTTAAAGACATTGAACAGTATGTATTGACAGCTACTCCGAAGGGTTACATATTGAGAAACTGCTTCTAACCAGGATTGTATGTTTAGTAATTCTAGCATACTATTCAGGCAGGCTAGCCAGCAGCCTACCCTCCCTTTACCGACTCAACCCTCTTTCCCCCTACTATTCTAACCCCCTTACTTTACCTACTCCTTCTCTTTTGTGCTTGAGTCCCCTATACCCTCCTAGACAAGTCCATTGCTATACTATAACTGGCCACCAGGTGGCGCCTCGTTAACTAACTTTCTGTTAAGATAGATTCTGAATTATAATTGTCTACCCCTCTTTGCAACCATTCACACTTACTAACTTCTGCCCTGTATTCCTCACATCTTTTCTGTATGCTTTCTGTCACCAGACCCCTAGTCACGCTGCTCTTAGTCCACTGATACCCTTAACACCTCTTCTTCTCTCCCCAAGAAAGCCTGCCTTCAGTGTCCTCTACCCTTGCATCCTGCCTCTCTTCCTCCACACCTTTGGATCAACCTTACTCACACCATCAGACTTACCTGTTGATTAGCTCTCTCTTTACTGATTGTCTCCTTTTACTCCTTTGTCTCTTCCCGCTCCATTCGCCCTGCGGGCTCACTCCGCTCCCCTACCCCCAATTCCCACCCACCCCCACTACGTCTAGCTTTATAGCCTGAAAACCACACCTACTTCCTCCCACACTAGCAAACTCCTCCCCTTCCTTGTTCTGTCCCCTCCCACCCCACCCCTCTCACCCCACCCCTCTCTATACTTTCATGACAACTTCCCCTCATCCTCCCCATTATAATTTTAGAACTCAACAACACAACATGTCTCTCATTTACTCATCCTACCCAATTCAACTGCTACTCCTTCTCAGCCTCACTTATTGTTACTATCTTACACAACCCTCTCTCATCAACCATTCTACCCACTTACATACCACCTTTCATCTCCATACAACAGAATCTCACTACAATTACCACATCTCTCCTACCCTCTACCCTCTCTGCAACAACCTATGTTTCCACTATAAAATTATCCTTCCTCATAAAGTGATAACACCCTCACTATTCTTCATATCCCCTTCTAATCCTACCATCCACTCTATTCAAACTAAGCAACCCAAATACCTCCTCTTACTAACCAAATGTTTAACTTCAATACTTTTATCTGGCGATATACACCCTAACCCAGGTCCAAACCACCCCTCAAATCCTAAATCCATCCTATTCACTTCTCTGAATGCACAAAGCATAGCAAACAAAATCCCTAACCTTCATGCATGGATATTCCATAACAAACCTGACATCTTAGCCATTTCTGAAACCTGGCTAAAACCCCACATTAAGGATGCCGAGATATTACCACCAAACTACTCAATCATTAGATTAGACAGACCCTACAAAAGGGTGGTGGAGTAGCTCTACTCTATCCATCCTCCCTATGCCTAACACCTTACAACAAAACCATTCCCCAGTTTTCTAATGCAGAACTACTGCTAGCCCATCTCCAACTAAATACACACAAATCCATTGCTATAGCCTCACTCTACATTCCCCCTGGAGATAATATCCCAATACTTGAAAACATCCTCTCCTGGCTTTCAAGTAACATTAACAATGAAACAATAATCATGGGAGATACCAACATTAATTGGTCCTCCATACAGTCACCTACACACCCCCTCAACATCAACCTTTTCAAATACTCTCAATTAATCAACACAATAACTAGGCCATCCAAAGACTTCTCAAGGGGCAACATCTTAGACTGGATTCTAGTCTCCCATCCCCATAACTACACTGACAGTGGAACCCTTCCTGACCCCCTCAGTGATCATCTTCCCATCTTCACTACACGCCTTCCAACTCCCTTACAAGTTACTCACAACTACATAACTACCAAATTCCATAAAAATTTCAACCCTGAAGCTTTTTCCAGTAACCTTAAATTTATTAATTGGAGTCCCTTAAAAACCCTACCACTCGAAAATGCTGTATCCCACTTTAACACGACCTTCCTTAACATCCTAAATAATCATGCTCCCCTAATAACCAAAAGAATAAAAAGGAAAGCAGCCCCCTGGTTAACGAAAAATACAATTACTTCCATGCGACTCAGAGACAAAACATGGACACAATACAAGAAAAACAAATCTACTTCAAACCTTAATCAATACAAAACTTTACGTAACTCAGTGAAAAAACTTATCTCAACAGACCGGCAACATTACTTTATCCACCTTCAAAACAATCATAAAACTAACCCACGAAAATTCTGGACAAGTATAAATTCACTCTTGAAACCTGGTACTATAGAAAACCCAAACCCCAGCCCAGACTCACAAGACATAGATCTTGCTACCCAATTCAATTGTTTTTTCATAGACTCTATTTCTAAACTTACTTCCTCTTTTACACACAACAATTCACCTAATACCTCCTCTTCTGCCAACCTATATCCCCCTCCTACTCCTTTGTCTCATTCACCCTCACCTCAATCTCCTCCTCCTACTCCTTTGTCCCAATCATCCCCACCTCAATCACACCCTTTCTCAATTAAACCTACTCCTACTTCTACCATAAGAAAACTCCTACAGAAATTAAAACCAGGCACCAATGCCCCTGACAACATTCCCTCATACTATCTCAGTATTGCTGCTGATGCCATTGCCCTCCCTATCAGCATCCTCATCAATCGTTCTATCCAAGAAGGTCTTGTTCCTAATCCTGGAAGAAAGCCTATATTATTCCGCTACACAAAGGTGGAAATAATACTGACATCTCCAATTTTCGTCCTATAGCTATCCTCTCTCCTATTTCTAAAGTCTTGGAGAAATGCATCCACCTTCAACTCCTTCCCCACCTCTTGGACAACAATCAAATAACCCACACCCAACATGGATTCAGACCCCACCATAGTACTATGACAGCCCTTCTATCTTTCCTTGAAACTGTTAACAAAGCTAGGATTCTGGACTCATTGTATCTACCACTCTTCTTGATCTTTCCAAGGCCTTTGATACTATATCCCACAACCTACTTCTTACTAAACTATCTAATCTAAACCTTTCTCTCACTTCACTCCACTGGTTTAACAGCTATCTCTCCAGCAGACAACAAGCAGTCAAATGGAAAAAAGCCACTTCTTCCTTTCTAAATACCCCTACAGGTGTCCCACAAGGCTCCATCCTGGGCCCCCTTCTCTTCAATATTTTCATTAATGACTTTTATCACGCCATCCCTCAAGCTAATATTATTCAATATGCAGATGATTCCACAATCATCTGCACTGCCTCATCCATACCAACTCTACTAAAGCTTACCCAGGAAGCCTTCTCCACCACTGAAAATTGGATGAAAGACAACCATCTAGCCCTTAACGCTACTAAAACCAAACTCATGATATTTACCCCTTCAAAAAATACTAACATTGATCTTAAATCATTCTCCATCTATAGCCATAATAACATTCCCTTGAACTTGTATCAGAAACCAAACTATTAGGAGTCCAAATCGATGACCAGTTTAAATTCCACTCCCATCTGCTGAAAACATAAAAAACCACCAAAACTTGGAATGCTCTACCGTCATAATCGCTTTCTTAGCCCAGCTACCAAACTTACACTCTCAACTACATTTCTCTTACCCTCCCTCCTCTATGGAGCACCCCTTCTCACCAACCTCCAATCTTCCCTCAAAACCAAACTATCCTCTTGTTACAATAAAATTGCCAAATTTGCAACTTCTAACAAATCATCTATACACCACTGTGAACCACTCCACCAACTAAAATGGTTAGAACTACCCAACTACCTCTTATATACCCAACTCACATATGCTCACAAACTGATTTTCCAGCCAACCCTCTGCCCCTCACTCTCTTCTACCTTTAAAATCCACCACACACAAAGACAACTAAGATCAAACAATCAAAACCTCATAGAAATACACAGACCCCACCACCCTCCTGGACAAAACCTCCTGTCCTTCTCTCTAGCACGCTCATGGAATTCCCTTCCTCCCTCTATTCGTACTATCGCAAGCCTCCCATCCTTCAAAAAATCACTCCACTCCTATCTATCTTCCTCATGGCAATGCTCCTGCTCTCACCCTTCATAACATACTATTTTCATCTTGTAACTCTTTCAGCTCTGACTACTCGGACTTTAAGAACACCAGGCAGCATATTTTTGTTTTTTAATTTGGTGTATCTCTTATTGCCTTGTTTCAGCTGTTTTCTGCACGATTTATTATGTACATTGTATTATGTTTTACCCCATCAAATGTATATATATTTCCCCTGTACTTGTTACTTTTCTCATGTTGATCCCCATGTAATGTCTATGTTTATCCTCATTCTCTGTTAATTATGTATGTGGAGCTTTTCTCCCCAGGACTCCATTGAAAATGGGTTCTTTAGCCCAATGGACTATCCTGGTTAAACAAATGCAAATAAATAAATAAATAAATAAATAAATGCACATACACTTTTTTATTCTTACAATCATTGGTGTCTCTTATTAATTTAAGATTCTTAGTTTCTAGCCCTTTACTAATAAATCTATCCATATCTTTGATAATATTATCAAGACGAAATCTATTAAACTCAAATAACAAGTCCTGGTGAATATTCTTATCTAAAATGACCAATTGTTCATTTAAAACAGCAAGTTTACAATTATTGTTACGAATAATTAATTTAATCAGTTCTATACCTGTTCTATCGAACAGTTGCAGCAGTTCATCAAATAGTTCTGTCCCTTCTACAAATCCAAACGGAAGTTTGAACACACAAAGTCCCTTAGGTACTTGACCAAGCTTAAGGGACCTCTCCAGAAAAGCGTTGTCCATCTGTAAAGTTTTAAAAGATCTCAGAGTCTTTTCAAACTCTGACAACTGTTTGTTCAAACTACCTAGGTCATTGTTTTTGCTCCGTGAGCCATCCTGGAAAACTGGAGCAGCTAAAATGTCTTTGATATCCATCAACGAATTTTTTCGTGCCTCAGTCTGTCTAGTAACGCCGTCCCTAGTGTTCGATGCTTTGTTCGAAGGTGGGTTCCCAGACTGAACATTTCCTGCGTTGGCCCCTCCTCCTATAGAACACGCCGAACCATAACTAGCCGACGGTTGCACCGGACTCGATCCTGGTGTAGAATGTAATGTAAAAAGTTGCTCCTGAGACTCAGTAATGGCCCCATTGGTAACCACAGGAGTATTGTGCCATTTCTCCTGTAGAGCTTTAATGAGACGCTGCGTAGTCTCAATATATTGAAGAAAAAGTTGCTCCATAATGAAAACACAATAGTCCAGGTGAAAATAAGTAAATATAAATGATATTAAATCAGTAGTCCACCAGCGTAATGGTAAGCCCAACAAAGTACTAAAAACAAACTTCCAGAACTAGTAAAACAAAAAAGGCGAACCAGGAACAACTGCAGACCACCGATTTATAATAGCTTTAGAAAGAAGGGCTAAAACATACCTGGTCATACGGGTCTGAAGTCAAAAGCCAGGGTAGTAGCAGTATATACCTTTTTACCTAAACATTCCATAGCTCTACTGTCCTTGCCCGAAGGAAGTAGTTTAGAAGAAGGAAAAACTTTGGAAGGTTTGTCAGACAAGACAGGTACTACAGAAGGACAATTGTACAAGAACTTATTATCATCAGTCATCTTATAAAATCCATCAGGTTTCTTAGGGGCTAGAGGATGAGAATCAGGGGCTACAGAGGCTGCTGAAAAAGTATCTAACAGGGCAGCCAAGATTGGAGGTATCTCAAAGGGCCTAGAAAACTCCATTTGGAGGAGTTCATAATACCTCTTCTGAATATCAGAAACCTGAGAACAGTCCCATTTGAAAAATTCCATCATGAGAAATTGTGTCCTCGAAGGAGAGTTCTTCCAAGGCAGAGTCTGGACTAACAGAATGTTCCTCCTGAGAGCCATAATCCAAAGGAGAAGGGATGCAAGAGAAACATGCCAAAGACTCTTCCCCAGAATCCTAACCCTTTTCAAAGGAATTCAGATTTCTGGGCCTCTTAAGGGGAGTAGACAATCGGGCAGTAGCATGCACAGAGACTCCATGGGGAGGATTTAAGGCTATTAAGACATTAAACATCCACGGGATAAAATCCTCTCATTAATGCTGGGGATCTTTGGTAGCAGGGGAAGCGTGCTTTTTTTTTTTTGTTTTTTTCTTTTGAGGAACATCTGCCCTAAAATCCCTAGGAGGTTCCAACCCTTGCCTACGGTCAACCAATGTTGTAGGAATCTCCTCTCAAACTGAAATTTGTGGTATCCCCCTCGGACCCTCTGAAATAATCAGCCGAGGCTCCCCCTCAACATCTGGAGTGGATATTTGCAGTGCCTCAGAGGATGTGCAAGAATTCGGATCGATGCTAGACTCCCAGTGTCATAGCCCAGGAATCTGAAACAACAACCAGGTGATCCTCTGGGCTTTCATCAGCCTCGAGAGAGACATCTGGGGGAGGAGGGACAGCAGATAAATCAGACCAGAGTTTTTTGGTCTTTTTCTTGGCAGGTGGCTATTTGGCATGGGAACATTCCATCAAAACGCCTTGCACCAACAATTTAAGACAATAAATTGATAAGGAGGAGAGATAATTACGCAGCATCTTAAGGACAAATACCTGGCAGTTAGAACACTGTGTATAGTCGTTAGAAGCACCCAAACAGAAGAGACACTGCTCATGATTATCTTTATGGGGAATCTGCCTCCTACAGTGACATTTTCGCTTTCTGGATGACATGTCAACTCATAACAACAAAAGTGAAAATAGATAAGAAGGTACCCCCAATGGGGCACTTATCTGAGACATGGCTTGGTAACCAGCACTGAAGAACGACAGTTCAAACCGATTATCAGTGATGGCATCTGGGCTGGTGGTAAAGATATTCTGTGGTATGTACTTCCATTTGTTACCTTTATGTCTTATGCCTTCAGTGGGGAGCATACATGTGATGTATGATGTCTATAGTTTCCTAATGCTTTGGTATACTGGCCAGATATTGGGCTGCTCTTGGCAGTGAATCCCTTATTAATTTATTATTTATTTTATTTTTACATTTGTTAACTGGGATTGCCTGACTGAGCAAAAGCCCTTTTCCAGCACAGGCCCGGAAGAAAAGCTCCAAAACATAGTTACAAAAAATATAACCATTACAAACACAGTTAACATTATAATCATTCGTAATAAAACTTGTAGA
The DNA here is from genome assembly GCF_019279795.1 of Protopterus annectens. Classification (NCBI taxonomy): domain Eukaryota; kingdom Metazoa; phylum Chordata; order Ceratodontiformes; family Protopteridae; genus Protopterus; species Protopterus annectens. Next base: position 99,146,655 of record NC_056746.1, read on the forward strand.
ACAGTTATCATATATATATATATATATATATATATATGCAGTTACAATTATCTATAAAAATGTTACGACGAATACTGCAGCAGAAGGAAAATAGATAGTGTTAGGTAAAAAATGATGACGTAGATTAGTTTAAGTTGTAGATGTTTTGGTATAGAGAAGAAGAAATGATGGTAAGACAGAGGAAGTTAGGTCTGTTATTTAGTGAAGGTATATTCAAGGAGGATGAGAACAGGTACAAATCCAGTGACTTTTTAAGTACTTTTTAGTGGCTAGTTTGAATACTTTAGGATGTGAAAGTGATCTAACTTCTTGTGGGAGTTTGTTCCAAGCAATACAGAGATGGTAGCTGTATGGAATGGCTCCTATTCTGGACTTGGGCTTGTAGATTTGTAAAAGGTCTTTGGTGGAGCTCCTGAGTAGTTTGGATGGGACATAGTGGGAGATTATGGTGCCTAGTGCTGGACAGTAGGATGGTAAATAAATAATGGAATGCATAATTTGGAGCTGAGAGAGGAGTAGGCGGTGTGGTAGTTCGAGCCAGTTTAGATGTTTGAGAGAGATACACTGGTGAGATTTGTAGGTTTGTTGTGCAGCAAATTTGGCTATTTTGTAAAATGTTTATTCGAGTTTGCTAAGTAAGGTGGAGTTAAGATTTGTGAGTACTTGGGAGCAGTATGTTAGGCATGGCAAAAGATAAGCTTAGGTGATTGTGGTTCTAGATTCAGGGGTTAGGAATTTTTTATTTCTGTAGAGAAGTCCTAGTTTTTGATGAGTTTTCCTGATACAGTTATTTATATGGAGGTCGAATTTTAGCTGATCATCAATGGTTACACCAAGGAGTTTAGTACTAGAGTCAGCAACTATGAGTGTGATTTAGTGATTTTACTTGAAAAGTAGAGTTGATATGAGTAACAGTTTTGGGGAGAAAGAGTAAGAGTTTTTTTTTGGGGGGGGGGGTTAAGGATGAGCTGATTATTGGTGAGCCAGGTTTCAACAGAGTTGAAAGAAGACTGGGGTAGCTATTAGAAGTTCAGAGGGTGAGTTAGCAATGGTGATACCCTTATGTAAAGAATACTGCAAACAGTGATATGGAAGGGCATCTACTAATGTAACATACTGCAAAATGTAATACTTCATTAAGCAAGTACCTGCACAAGCAAAGAAAAAAAAAACAGGAAAGGATCTATGTTACCCTAAGCCACAAAACTATTATTAACACATTCTTACCCTACTACTAAATTTTTGAAGGCGCTTTCTGTTGGAAATTTCCTCTTCTGCTACCATCCCCTCACCTATTTTTCCTATCCTATCCTATATCCTTCTTCAGGAGAGCAGGTCTCATGTCACATCTTAGGTTTCCCAGAAAATGTCTGCTCCCTAAACTACTCAGTTCAACCCCTATCCACCAAGTAAGCACAGTGCAAAGATAAGAAACAAAAAAGAAAAAAAGCAAAGGCATACAAATACATACGTGTCTGAATTACTTAGGGCTCTAGCCACAACCACTGGACGTACTAAATGTCCAGCTGGAAGGGGACAGTGAGAAGGTAACGAGCACTCGGTGCACAAGGCTCTCTTACAGATTAACTAATATGTTGAGTACACATCCAGCCTTGGGGTCTTCTGTCATGGCTAACCGCGGAGAAGAATGCCATCTTGTGGAAACTAAACCTCCCAGGAGACTGCCAGATAGCTGAAAGGCAACAGCTTAGAAGGCCACATGTTTTAACAATGAGGTACCAAATGCATCCTGACTTGTGAAACCAGAGCTGTACAAATAAATCTTAAAAGATTCCACACTGCTATACATTAAAACTGTACACACTACCAACTAAAAGCCTGTTGGTACAAACATGTTTTAACTGTGATTTAATGACAGCATGAATAATGTAATCTCAAAACCATCTCCAAAGACATTTTAGTGATACTTTACTATCTGCTGTTAATCTCATGGGAAACTTTTACCCTGTCCTTACTGCCCACACTAATGACCTACCTTTCCTTACTGTCCACACTAATGACCTATAGCATATGATACTGCTGTTGCAGCTTCAAGACAGCCTGCTGACCACTGCTGCACATTCTGTAATACTGCTAAGTACCACAAACTAGCCATTTTTTTACTGTTGTGTGTGACTTTCTTTATTTTTATAGTAGTTTATGGGCCCTTCTCTCGACTGCCCAGCCACCCCTATACCACTGCACTTTTACTATCTTCTTTCCTCTCACTCTCCACCTACTCGGACCTTCCACATAAGGATGACACACTATCAAAGCTCAGTCACTTCATTTACTTCCTTATCTTACAACTTTTTAGAGAGCTCACATTCTTACATCTCCTGCACCTGATACCTGGCAATTCTAGCTCCAACTCCCTCACATTTTACACACACCAAAACATTCAACTTCCAGCAACACAAATTTCCCTGCAGTAACCATCAATTATCATTTCATACATCAACTCCTTGGCCTACCAACAAGTCTGTTTGCATTACTAACTGTCATGACATCACCCAAGTGCTCCACCCCCCCCACTTTTGTTCTTTAACAGTCCACGTAATGCTTCTCGCACCATTTTATCAACCACTGTCTCCAGTGAAAACCTCACTCACAATTTCTAATCTCAATGCCAAGTGGCACCTCACCCCACTTTCTCTATCCATAGTTTCATCCTGCCACATCATAATTCCACCCCAACCTGTCCTTTTCCAACCATTTAAGACACAACCACAATCTCATCTATTTGTCCTACTCTCTTCAGTAATTATTTCCACCTTTTACTCGTACATGCATTAAGGGTGAAGCCCCCCAACCTCGTCCACCCAACCACTCCTCTATATCTGCATTACAATTGCCTTTTTAGTGGTGACATTCATTTTATCTCTGGTCCTCTACACAAACCCGTCTCTGACCCTTTCCCCAACACCTCTATTCACACCACAACTCCCCTACAATGTACCCTAAACAACACCCCCATTACCTTAAACTACTGAGTCTCACCCTTTGCAGCACAAGTCAAGTTTGTGGACTCTACAATACAATCCTGATACTGTTATGCTAACACAAACATTGCTAAAAACATCCATCTTGAATACAGAAATCCTCCTCTAGGTTACAGTATTTGATGATTAGACAGACTCTCTGCATGGCCATCCTACTCTCTGACAATCTCAGAGTCCACAAGTATCCTATGGAAATCTCCCAGTTCAGAAATTCTAAACTGCTGTCATCAATTCTAAAAGTCAATAACTACAACAGTATATGCACAGCAGGCATTTCTATTCTGCCCTACCAAATCACCAACCACCAATACTTTGGAGATCCTATTCTGGGATTTTACCAATCTTCACTATGAAACAATCATATTAGGGGATACAAATATCAAATGGCCCACATACAATCCAAGTTCCCCAATTACTGAGCCTCACAACTCCTCTAACCTCTGCCACCTTTATAGCCCTACATAACCAATTAATTAACGTACCCGAGTTAAATTATATCCTCTGGACCAAAACCACTATTAACTGGATCCTAACTATCCTAACATTGACCACTGAAATTGCTGAACGACCACTTCAGCAAATTCCCAGGGGAAAAAATTGCTTAGCAGTCATCGAGGGATTGCCCTTTTCTCCACCGTAGTGCAATCACAGAGTTGCTACATTTAGTTGGGGGGGGGATGTGGGGGGAAAGCCCCCCACTATGTAGGGTTTGAAAGTTTGTTTTTTGTATCTTCGGCCAAGAGATTTTTTTCCCTTGTGGAAAAAATTTGTTGAAGTGGTCGTTCGGCAATTTCAGTGGTTGATGTTTATGTGTCAATAAAGACGTGTTCGGTCAATTTGTCTTTCGACAACATAATATAGACCCTTTCACTCTAACCCCTCCTTAAAGGGGGTACCTCTGCTGAAATGAACAGTTTCAGACGGTTTACTATTGAATTGTCAATCCTGACATGTGCGACTCGACTTGAACGAAATCGGAAATGCAATCGTCACTACACCGAATCCCATATGTGCGAACGGCAAAACCTCACCCCTGTCTGACCCATGGTAGCATGGGTGTGGAGGTGTTGTGCGGCCGGTAATGTCGAACGTCGAATGGGTTTCGCTAGCGAACAGTTTTCGCAGTTTCGGTTCGCTAGCGAACAGCTTTCGCAGTTTCGGTTCGCGCAATCACATCGATGAGGTGGCCGTTCGAACAAAGTGCATTCGCATATTCAATAGTAAACCGTTTCAGACCTACTGCCATCCTTTCTCCATTCAGCAAGATCCTTGAAAAATGTATACATAACCACTTGCTCAAACAACTACTACCCCATCACAGCATGGTTTTTGCCCATCTCACAACACTGACACTGCTCTACTACCTTTCTTAAATACCACACATTTAACAGGTAACCATTTGAAATATTAGGATCTGCTACAGCGAGTCCCACAACACACATACTGAATGGCTGATATCAAGTCTGAAATAATAATTTCCCAAAATATTTCCTTTTCTCCAAGATATGGTGATTTCGGATTTAGTTAAGTGTAAGTTTGGGTGTGTGTGGAAGGCTTGCCCCCATGTTGAGGGGTTTGCCTCCTATTTAAAAAAAAAAAAAAGGTTAAAGTACAGCGATGTGGCTCTTTTCATACATGTTCAGTCTTTCTTTTCAGCATGTAGTCATTTGCCATTTTGAGTGTTGGACAATTCAATAAGGAGCTGATTTAAAGCATCTCTATCAAAGACCTGCCTATATAAACTGGCAACTCTTCCAATATTCTAAACGCGCATGAGTGCACCACAACTTGTGCTGCTAAAATAATCCAAAAACTTTAATCCCCCAACACCCCAACACTCCTCAAACACAGAAACATGGCTTAAAAACTCAAACCTTGTTTTTAATGTGAAAAAAAAACTAATTCACTCAAAAGACCAACAAAATGCCACAACTCATTTTTGTCTTACCCCTTCAAATGCTCCTCCATAAAACTGTCAGTCACACCAAACTACTTGGTCTCACCAAAGTTGGTAACCTAAAATTCAAACTCCGTGTACAGGTTAACAAAAAAAAAAAAAAAAAAAAAAAAAAAAAAAAAACCACCAGCGACTGAATCAACTCTAGAAAACCAAGCCTACCTTTGGATTCCACTAGGAAACGTATTGCATCTGCACTACTACACACTCTGTCATTTGGTGCATCCAAATTCACCAACCTTCAGTCTGCCAAAGTCTCCGTTCTAGAACAAACCTATAACAAAACTTTCAAATTTAACCCTAACTCTATTTTAGTGACACATTACTGCAAAGCACTTAAATATTTAACTGGTTTGAGTTACCCAGTTTACTTAAACTTAATTAACTGAAAGAGGCCCACAAAAGCCAACTGATCCCAATAAATGCCCCTCACTACCTGCATTCACGTCCTGCTACTCCCCTCGCCATGCTTTCAGAGTCTCAAACAAATTCTTATCAAATACCAGCCTCTCAGTAGATGAACTCTGGAACTTTCTTCCACCATCCCTGTGGGAATCCTTACATCTCATTGATTAGAAACCTACTAAAATTACACTTCCGTATCAACTGGATGCGTTTCTGTTCATCTTCATCCAGGTAATCAACATTTTTAGCTTCTTATACTACTTTCTAATATTATCAGCAATGCTCAAATCTGTTCCACATCTTGGCTTAGCTTATTTTATTTTTCGACTGCTATTTCTTACCTATTCCTATCCTCCATACTAACATAACCGCCATTTCCAAGTACGCTTATCTAATTGTCTCCTACTCTTCCTTCTGTCCCCTGCCCACTGTTCACTCTATAAGTGTTTACCATTTATCTCACTGTCTTCCCCTACACTACTTACCTTAAAGTCTCTGCACTCCTACCAAAGAGGCACCCCTTATTACATCCTCATCTAACATTTAGTTTAGTACACCCTACTTTAAGCAAGCCCTATTCCCTTTATCTTATATATTTGTATGTAACGCCAGACTACCTTGGAAACCATATATATATATATATATATATATATATATATACATATGTATTTTTCTACTTGTACATATAGTACTTTTCAATACTTTCACCTATATTGCTGCAGCCAAAATTCAGTACCTGCATTAACTTTGTCCCTTACATTCATCTTTAATCTGTCCTTAAATATGTCCCTTGCCTGTCTCCATCACTGTGTATCTCTGTTTAAAATTGTGTTAAACTCCTAGTAGAACTGTACATTTTAACTGCTTTGATTGTTACGTCACTAGCTGTAAATATCTGTTAAACACAGTAGTTTGTATTTTGTGTGTGTAACCTGCCATTTTACTGCTATTATGAAGCTTTTCAACCGAAAGCTGGGCTGAAAAGGGGTTTTGCCCAGTCTGACTTTACTGAGAAATTAATAAAAAAAAGTTCAGAGAATCACAAAAGCAAAAGACTGGGGACAAAGGTCAGAAAAAGTACCTCCAGCACTTCCCAAAACAAGAACAGAGAGACTTACTTAGAGAAGACGGTCAAATCAGATCTTTCAGACATGGCATACTCAAACCAAGAAGGCTGCACAGCACTAAAACTGACCCTTTAAGGTGACCCTAAATCAAAATGGAAGGCAAGGGAGTGACAGCAGAACAGAAGTCAATGAGTTGGCAGACATGCAAAGCCTGGACCTACCTCCTGCCCAGCCCAGTATGAGCTAGAAAGCTGAAACAGGGAATGGCGTGGCCACAAGAGAAGGACACTTGGTTTCAAGTGCTACCAGAGTGGCAGGGCTTGTGGACATCACAGGATATTTCTCAGGTGCATGACATCAGACGTGGGCTAAAATCAGTGAGGTCTGCACTGCAAAAATAAACTCTCAGGAACTGCCGTACACCACATGACATAGGGACTTACTAAGCCAATCAGTATAAAGACCTTGAAAGCCTTGACAAATACCCACCGCAGTCTTTAGCTCATCTCTCAAGGTTTCATCTGAATAAGGATAAGGAGTCATACTGCTTAACCTGTACAGGAAGTGTATTCCAGAGAAGGGAAACACTAAGTGATGTACCTATCCCTCCAGCGCAACTTTGAATTTGCTTATGTAAGCTCAGGTTTCTGGTTCTATTCTTAGATGCAGAGTTTGATTTACTGAAAAACACTCTGCCAGTCACTTACAATGTGCCTAGTAAGTACCTATGAACTTCTGAACCTAGAACATGCTGCAGTAGCTTACAATGTGCCTAGTAAGTACCTATGAACTTGTGAAATTATAAGATGCTACAGTCACTTACAATGTGCCTAGTAAGTACCTATGAACTTACAAACATATGCAGTCGCTTACAATGTGCCTAGTAAGTACCTAAGAACTTGTGAAACTATAAGATGCTACAGTCACTTACAATGTGCCTAGTAAGTACCTATGAACTTACAAACATATGCAGTCGCTTACAATGTGCCTAGTAAGTACCTAAGAACTTGTGAAACTATAAGATGCTACAGTCACTTACAATGTGCCTAGTAAGTACCTATGAACTTACAAACATATGCAGTCACTTACAATGTGCCTAGTAAGCACCTAAGAACTTGTGAAACTATAAGATGCTACAGTCACTTACAATGTGCCTAGTAAGTACCTATGAACTTACAAACATATGCAGTCACTTACAATGTGCCTAGTAAGTACCTAAGAACTTGTGAAATTATAACACGCTGCAGTCACTTACAATGTGCCCATTAACTACCTATGAACTTGTGAAACTATAACACACGACAGTCACTTACAATGTGCCTAGTAAGTACCTATGAACTTACGATCATGTAACAAGCTGCAGTCACTTACAATGTGCCTAGTAAGTACGTATGAACTTGTGATACTATAACATACTGCAGTCACTGATAATGTGCCTAGTAAGTACCTATGAACTTACAAACCTATGCAGTCACTTACAATGTGCCAAGTAAGTGCCTATGAACTTGTGAAGCTGTAACAAGCTGCAGTCACTTACACTGTGCCTAGTAAGTGCCTATGAACTTGTGGACCTGTAACACGCTGCAGTCACAATGTGCCTAGTAAGTGCCTATGAACTTGTGAACCTGTAACATGTTACAGTCACACACTGTGCCTAGTAAGTACCTATGAACTTATGAAACTATAACACGCTGCAGTCGCTTACAATGTGCCTGCTAAGTACCTATGAACTTACGAACCTGTAACACACTGCAGTCGCTTACAATGTGCCTAGTAAGTACCTATGAACTTACGAACCTGCATCATGCTGCAGTCACTTACAATTTGCCTAGTAAAAGTACCTCTGAACTTACGATCCTGTAACACCCTGTAGTCACTTACAATTTGCCTAGCAAGTACCTAGGAACTTACAATCCTGAAGCACGCTACAGTCACTTACAATGTACCTAATAAGTACATATGAACTTGTGATACTATAACACATTGCAGTGACTTACAGTGTGCCTAGTAAGTACCTTTGAACTTACAAACCGATGCCGTCGCTTACATTGTGCCTAGTGAGAAAGTACCTATAAACTTGTGAAACTATAACATGCTGCAGTCACTTACAATGTGTCTAAGTACCTATGAACGTACGAACTTATAACACGCTGCAGTCACTTACAGTGTGACAACAAGTAAGTACCTATGAACCTACGATCCTGTAACACACTGCATTCACTTACAATGTGCCTAGTAAGTACCTATGAACTTACAAACCTATAACACACTGCAGTCACAATCTGCCTAGTAAGTACCTATGAACGTGTGAACCTAAAACACAATGCAGTCACTTACAATGTCCCTAGCAAGTACCTATGAATTAGAAGTTATGTACTCACCATAACGTTCCATCTGAGTAGGTGTATTCATTTGTCTGCAACCTGTGGGTTATGGATCCGATATCGGATCCGAACCGGCATGGTTTACCAGCTATGGATCCAAGCTCTCAGCTCCTCCCCTCACCCATAATGCCCTGCTCTACCCTCATGACCTCAGATCGAGTTTGCCAACCGCAAGAACACCCTGAAAAGGGTAAAACACATCATATGCAGGAAACTGAAAGGCCAGGGGGATAGGAGGGCGGGATGGTTACAGACAAATGAATACACCTACTCAGATGGAACGTTATGGTGAGTACATAACTTCTAAATCAGAAGTAGGAGATTCATTTGTCTGCAACCTGTGGGACAGAGTCCCCAGCTACCTGAATCTTGGGCGGCCATCATGGAAGGATATTCCGGAGCACCGCGGAGCCAGAGGATGCTCTACCCCTAGATGTAAGATCCAACTTGTAGTGGGAAATAAAAGTATGAGATGAAGCCCACGTGGCTGCTGCACAAATATCATCTAGAGGAATCCTAGCCTTAAAGGCTGCCGAGGTAGAAACTGACCGGGTTGAATGGGCATATACACCCTCCGGTGCGGGCCTTCCCGAAGCTTGATAAGCCAATAAGATACATTGTGAAATCCAGCGAGATAATGAGACTTTAGAAATTGGTTTGCCCAAACTAAATTTAGCAAAGGAAATGAACAACTGGTCGGATTGCCTATGACCAGCCGTCCTGTTTAGATAAAATCTAAGTTGCCTGTGAACATCTAAGGAGTGAAGCTTGTATTCACCTTTGTTTTCATATTTAGGAAAGAAAACAGGGAGGTTAATGGATTGATTAATGTTTGCTTCAGAAGCTACCTTAGGAAGAAAGGACGGGTTGGTCCTGAGGTAAACACGGTCCGGATGAAAGACCAAGTAAGGAGGTTTAGCTGATAATGCTTGAAGCTCTGAGACTCTCTTGGCCGAAGTAATGGCTACTAAGAAGGCGGTCTTGTAAGATAAGAATTTCAGATCTACCGTAGCCGCTGGTTCGAAGGGGGGGGGGCGGTCAAGGCCTGGAGAACTAAGGAAAGGTCCCAAGGAGGAACCGCTTGCTTTACAGGGGGCCTGAGAAGAAAAGTACCTTTAAGGAAAATCTTACATAATTTGGCAGACATCAGTGGATTGGAGTCATGACCAATGTGATAATGAGAAATTGCCGCAAGTTGTACTTTGACCGTGGAACTGCTGGCACCATCATTAAAAAGAGTGGTTAAAAAATCAAGCACCAAAGGGAGAGGAACTGTGAAGGGATTTAGGCCTTGCCGCTCCGCCCACAAAGAGAACCGTTTCCACTTGCTGCGGTAGACTTTCCTAGTGGATGGCTTATGAGCTGCCACCAGGATGGCCTTAACAGGGGACGAAATACCGGGAGTCCTGATCAAGAGTGGAACTGGAGCAGCCAAGCAGTCAGCTTCAGGTTGTCCAGGTTCGGAGGAGATAAGTGGGATGGATGAGATATCAGATCCGGAATGGGATCTAGAATCCAAGGAGGATTCACTGAGTGAGACCTTAGGAAGGGGAACCAGATCTGTCGAGGCCAAAATGGAGCAATGAGAATCATTCTGCACCCCAACCGAGAGGCTTTTTGAAGAACTTGGAGCATCAGAGGCAAGGGGGGATAAGCATAAAGAAGACCGGGTGGCCAAGCATGCACCAGAGCGTCTCTTGGGGAACCTCCGGGAGGAGGTATCAGAGCGAAAAAACTGTCGCACTTGGTGTTTGAGGGAGAGGCAAAAGGATCGCAACAAGGAGTTCCCCACCGTGCGAAGATGCGTTCCGCTACCTGAGCATTGAGAGACCACTCGTAAGGGGTGAGAATGGTGCGACTGAGTTTGTCTGCCAGGATGTTGGATCGACCCGGAATATGCGTTGCTATGAGAAAGCGGTTGGTGGAGATTGCCCATTCCCACACTCTCATGGCTTCTCGACAAAGAGGGTAAGACCTGGTTCCTCCTTGTTTGTTGATATACCAGACAACCGACATGTTGTCCGATTGAATCGCAATTGTTCCCAAGGGAAGAAAGGCCTGAAGTGCTAGCAACGCTAAGAGCACTGCTCTCATCTCTAGAACGTTGATATGCAGTAAGGTCTCTGAATCGTTCCACGTGCCCTGGACCGTCCGGCCTGCAAAATGCCCCCCCCACCCGAGGCGGGAGGCATCCATGGTCACCGTGGCGAGAGGGGGAGAAGCACAAAATGGGCGGCCTCCGTGGAGATCTGGAGAGTGTAGCCACCACAGGAGGGATCGCTTGCAAGCCTTGCTGATCGCAATGGGATGATGCATAGGAAGAGCAAGATACGACCACTGAACTAGGAGTGTCCATTGAAGGATGCGCATATTGAACCTGGCGAGAGGAAGAAGCGCTATTGCTGCCGCCATGGACCCTAGGGCCCTCAGGACCAACTCCGCCGGAACTGAGCTTGAGTGGAGAATGGCCCGCACCTGGAATTGCAGATTTTGAACTCTGTCCGCAGTGAGGAAGGCTTTTAATCTCCTTGTGTCTAACCTGGCACCTATAAAATCTATGAACTGCGTGGGTGCTAGGTTGGATTTTTTTGTTTATTGTGATGCCCAGACGGGAGCAAGAGGGAGACAGGAGTCTCGCCAATAGTAGTAGATGCCTTGTTGGGGCAGTGAGAAGCCAGTCGTCCAGGTAGGGAAAGACCTGTACCCCCTGAAGCCTCAGGTGGGCCGCTACCACTGCTAATACTTTGGTGAACACCCTGGGGCTGTGATGAGACCAAAGGGAAGGACCCGAATTGGTAGTGACTGGCTCCCAGCCGGAAGCGGAGAAACCTCCTGGAGCGCCTGTCCATTAGTATGTGGTAGTACGCATCCTTGAGGTCTATGGAGCACATCCAGTGATTTTCTCCCAGAAGGGGGAGAATAGACTGCAACGTGACCATTCGGAACTTCTCCTTGGGGACTGCCAGGTTCAAGAGTGAAAGGTCTAAAATTGGTCTTAGATCCCCCGTCTTTTTTGGCACTAAAAAGAACCTGGAGTAGAACCCTGATCCGATCTGGTCTGGGGGGACGGGCTGGATGGCTCTTTTCTTTAGCAGATGTCCAATTTCTGCCAAAGCGGCCTCCCACTGACCGGGTGGAACGTCGGGGAGGGACTTCAATTTTGGCAAGTGAAGAAAGGGTATACGGTATCCTCTGGATATGATCTGGAGGACCCAGCGGTCTGATGTTATTGACTCCCATGCCGCTAGGTGCTCCGAAAAACGTCCCCCGACTGCCTCCAGTGTGGAGCAGCCGGGCAACCCCTCAGGGCTGCTGCGCGGGCCGTTCAGAGAAGGGTTCTCTGGACCCGAAGTTCCTGGGAGCCCCTCTGCCCCTAGGGCGGCGTCCTCCCTGTCCTCCTCTGCCACGGAAGGACTGGTTGTCCGGAGCAGGCTGAGATTGCTGCGACTTCCGGAACCACATCTTCTTCTGTCCCTTTTGGTTCCTAGAATAGGGCCTCTGGGGTGCAGAGAAGCGGATTCCGACGGCAGACAGCGTCTTCCCGTCCGTCCCGCTCTGGGTCAAAGTGTCGCGAACAGTTTTGCCAAAGAGGGCAGAACCATCGAAGGGGGCGTTCGCGAATGACGCCTTGAAGGGCTCTGAGAAATCGCAATGACGGAGCCAGGCCTGACGTCTAGTAACTAGGCCTGCCCCTGCGGCTCTAGCGGCACCTTCCGTAGCATGGGACAGTAGCCGCATAGAGGTATTGGTGACGGACCTAAGAGTGGCCATGCGGGTGGAGTGCAGCACTTTGTCCTCCTCCGACATGGACTCTGGGGGGGATGCAGCATATTCTTTAATAAGATCGCGCTGCATCCTAATCACGTGTGCCAGGTAGTTCAGCGCTCTCACAGAGAAGGTCGCTGAACTAAACATCCGCTTCCCCAAGCGGTCCATCATCCGAGAGTCCTTGCTCGGGGGATGGACTGAGGGACTCTCCTGAGCAAGTTCCCTCTTGGTGGCCGCCGTCAACATGGCATCTACCGGAGGCCCCTTACTCCAATGGGCACGGTCAGCCGGGGGACTGAGAATACGGTCGGGCCTTTTTGGAATTGGCTCCACGGTGTCCGGTTCCTTCCACGCCCTGGTGGTAATGAGGTCCACCAGGGGGTCGGCAGGAGGGGACACCCAAGAGGTAGACGGGCCCACTTCAAATGCCTCCAAGAACACGGACTCGTCCGAGGAAGACTTGGGGGCAGACCACCCCCCCTTATGCGGAGCATTTCCATGATGTCTCCAAATGAGACATCCTCGGGGGGTGACCGTGGGGAGCCTTCCCCTTCCTCCAAATCCGTGTCTTCTGTGAGAGACTCGGGGGAGTCAATGTGCCTCCTTTTGCACGTATGTTTGCGGGGAACATCCTCCGGGGGGCTGTCAGAGGACTCCTCGCAAACAGTAACCTGTTCCAGGGGAACAGCTTGGGGCACAGGAGCGGGCTGTCCCAAGGGCCGGATGGTGGAAGCCTGACCCAGTGCAGAGGGAGCGCGGGACGGAGACGAAGCAAGTGCCGGGGGTCCGGAGACCCTCAACAGGGCCCTCTCCACTACATCAAAAGCCGAAGGGGAGCCGACCACGACCAAAGGATCCAACAATCGGCTCCCCCTCGGATCCGAGGAGTGGATCGGAGCCGGCGCCGAAGCTCTCGGATCCGAAGGGACAGTGCGCTCCGACACAGACAGCGCCGAAGGAGCACTGATCCCCCCGGATCCGAAGCTCGGATCCAGGCTCCGAGAGGTCGGATCCGAAGCACTCGAGGGCAGGGTCGGACCCAAAGTACCAAGTACTATCGGCGCCGACCCACCCCCCGGCTCCAAAGCTGCTCGGCTCCAACTGCTCCGAACCCGGGTAGCGGGTCGGAGAAGGAGCAATTGGCTTGAAAAAAGGGGTCGAGCTCCCCCCCAGAGGGGGGGGGCAAGAGCACTCCCATCTGCATCTGGGCCTGGATGAACCTTCTCATCATCCGGTCCAGATCAGCGTCTGACAGGCTATAAGTTGATCTCGACGAGGCTACCGAGGTAGGCCTTGAGTGCCTCCTCGATAGCCTCGACGGAGATCGGGTCTCCTCCTCCTCAGGTCCCGGTGAAAAACACACTGGAGACCGGAGCCGAGGAGGGGAGAGCCAGCAGACAAGGAGGCCGGAGGAGAAGCCCGCTTGGCTGGCGGGGCCGAAACAGAGGTCTCGGCCCGCCGCTTATGGTGCTTCTCCCTCTGGTCCTTCTTTCTAGCTTCCCTCTCCTCTGAACCACTACAGGGAGGTTGAGTCCCAGGAGGAGGAGGGGGAGCCGGAGAGGAGACAACCGTAGAAACGGTTACCCCCGAAGGAGCGGTGGCCGGAGCCGAGTCCGGTGGCAAAAGACCCGCCAAGACAAGCTTGGACCTCCGCTCCTTCAATGCCCTGGGGTTGAACCCTGCACAAATGGAACATCCAGAAGTGAGGTGTTCAACCCCAAGGCATCTAACACACCGAGTGTGGCCATCAGCCGGGGAAAGCTTATGGCCACACTCGGAGCACTTGGAGAACACAGCTTTGGGTTGTTCAGAAATCCCAAAAGCAAAAAAGTTACTTAAACTAGAGTTAAAGTAAAGTAACAAAACCACTCAACAGGCCCAAACACACACTACGCTACCAGCGAGGGGAGGGATAAGTAAAATTAAATTTTAAAACACTGAAAATAGAAGTTATGTTCTTACCATAACGTTCCATGTTAGTTGTCTTCTTCTCGCCTTCTACTTGCTGGATGGGTTCGGAGCCGACCTCGGCTCCGACTCGGCCACTCTAAAAGCTCGAGAGTTGGTTCCACCGGCTCGAGGCTCCCCTTATATCCCACAATGCTAGGCGAGAGTTACCTCAGATCTCGTTTGTAAGCTAATCCCAGCTTATAACAGTAACAGTATAACTGTAAAACAGAATCCACCTCTAACAACAGGAAGAAAGAAGGGTGACCTACATCCTGAACCAAGAAATATGCATAATAGCATATGACTAAGAAAGAGGTGGTAGAAAGAGAGGTCACGATCACAACTCCTCTAGGTCTGTCCAGGCCAGGGGGAAGGAGGGTGGGACGAAGAAGAAGGCGAAGAAGACAACTAACATGGAACGTTATGGTAAGAACATAACTTCTATATGTTAAGTTGTCTATCTCGCCTTCATTCTTGCTGGATGGGACCGTCCCTAGCACCTTGTCCCGGGTGGCCTAACGGAACAGACTCCTGAGAGCAGTGGAACCAAAGTTAGCTCTATGCCTAGAAGCTAAATCCAACTTATAATGAGAAATAAAAGTGTGAGGAGTAGCCCAAGTAGCCGCTGCACAAATGGTGTCAATAGGCAGTCTGTCTTGGAAGGCTAAAGAAGTAGCCAAAGCTCTGGTGGAATGGGCTTTAGGTTTATTAGGCAATTTTGTTGTCTAATTTCATATACCAGGGAAATCAAAGATGTTAGCCATCTGGATAATGATACCTTTGAAACTGAAAGTCCCTTTCTGCTTTCCGCATAGGAGACAAACAGCTGATCAGATTTTCTGAATTGTTTTGTTCTATCCAAGTAGTACCTTAATTGACGATGAACATCCAGGCAGTGTAATTTTTGTTCAGACCTATTGGAATACTCTGGAAAAAGACAGGAGGTCAATGCTTTGGTTTAGATTTGATGTTGAAACCACCTTAGGCAAAAAGGACGGGTTAGTTCATAAGGATACTCTGTCCTTATGGAACAAAAGATAAGGAGGATGACAACGGAGTGCTTGAAGTTCTGAAACTCTTCTAGCTGATGTGATAGCCACCAGAAAGAGAGTTTTCCATGATAATAATTTCAAGGAACAGGAAGCTGCAGGTTCGAAAGGGGAAAGAATCAAAGAAGCAAGAACTAAATTTAGGTCCCAAGGAGAAGGAGGATTTCTTATAGGAGGTCTGAGAAGAAAAACTCCTTTCAAAAAGGCTTTGCAAAGTTTGTGGGACATTAGGGCAGATTCAGAAATACCCACATGGAAGTTAGAAATAGCTGCCAATTGAACCTTAAGTGTAGATGGAGATGAACCTGCATGGAAGAGTTCAGCTAGAAAATCAAGGACTAGTTGGATGGAAGCGGTGAAAGGATCTATGTCCTTTCCTTGTGCCCAATATGAGAAGCGTTTCCACTTACTCAAATAAATCTTTCGAGTGGAAGATTTATGGGAAGCTATCAATATATCTCTAACAGAGTGAGATAATTGAGGAAGCCTGGCTACGGTTGGAACTGGAGGAACCAAGCAGTGAGGTTCAGAGAGGGAGGGAGCGATGAAACTGACCCGACTGGTGGATCAAAAGATCTGGAACTAGGTCCAGATTCCACGGTCGCCCAAAAGAAATCGATGTAGAAAGGGGAACCACACTTGTCGAGGCCAGTAAGGAGCAATGAGGATCAATGAGGCCTTCTGAGCGATAGCTTTCTGTATTACTTGAGAGATCAGTGGGAAAGGAGGAAATGCATACAGAAGTCCCCGGGCCAAACTTGGACTAGAGCGTCTCTGCTGGGTTGGCCTGGTAAAGGGAATAGAGTGAAATATTCTCTGCACTTGCTGTTTTGGGGAGTAGCAAAAAGATTGCAGCAAGGCTGACCCCACTTGAGAAAAATTTCTCTCACTACAGAGTCTTTCAGAGACCACTCGTGAGGCATGAGTATAGCTCTGCTCAACTTGTCCGCAATGTGATTGGACTTCCGGGATGTGCGTTGCTATCAGAAAACGCTGAGAAGAAATCGCCCATTGCCACAGTCTGAGTGCTTCTCGACACAGGGGTATGATCTGGTTCCGCCTTGTTTGTTGATGTACCACACTACAGACATATTGTCTGTCTGGATTGCAATTGTTCCCAAGGGAAGAGAGTCTTGAAGGGCTTGCAACGCTAAAAGCACTGCTCTCATCTCCAGAACATTTATGTGCAAGTGGCATTCGTTTGGTTGCCATGTGCCCTGGACTGTCCTGCCCTGATAATGCCCCCCCCACCCGATCAGGGAGGCATCCGTTGTCAGAGTAGCAACCGGAGGAGGTGGAACAAATGGTCTTCCCGACAGGAGCTGGGGAAGACATCCACCACATGAGATGCTTTTGCACGCTTGCGTGATCATAATGGTGTGAGACATTGGAAGTTCCTGGTATGACCATTGAGTAAAAGCATCCACTGAAGGATCCGCATGTGGTATCTGGCCAATGGAAGGAGAGGTATGGCCGCTGCCATGATTCCCAACACCTTTAGAACTAACCTGGCTTTGACTCTGTTGTTGTTGAGAAGAAGTGACACCAATTTGTGAATGTCTGATATCCTTTGGTGAGTTAGCCTTGCAGACATGTTTATAGTATCTAGATTTGCCTATGTAGGTAATAGTACGACAAGGCGACAAAACAGACTTTTCGCAATTTATTGAAATACCCAGTTTTGACAAATGCGAAAAGTATAATCTCTGGCCATCAGAAGGAGATGCTTGGTGGGAGCTGTGAGAAGCCAGTCGTCCAAATATGGAAACACCTGGAATCCTTGTCGCCTCAGGTGAGAAGCTACCACTGCCATGCATTTGGTAAACACCCGGGGGGCAGTGGTGAGACCAAAGGGCAGGGCCCTGAACTGAAAATGACTGGTTCCCAGCCTGAAGCGGAGGAATCTTCTGGAGCGCCTGTTCATTTTATGTGATAGTACGCATCCCGAAGGTCTATAGAGCACATCCAGTTTCCTTTGCCCAAAAGGGGAAGAATGGATTGCAGCGTGACCATCCGAAATCTTGTTTTCTTGACTGATTTGTTCAAGACACTGAGATCCAAAATCGGTCTCCAGTCCCCTGTTTTCTTTGGAACTAAAAAGAACCTGAGTAGATTCCGGATCCTTGTTGGTCTGCTGGCACTGGCTGAATTGCTCTTTTTGCAAGCAGTTTTGAAATTTCCAAAGCTGCTATATCCCTTTGAGCGGGTGGAACATCTGGAAGGGATTTTTTTGACTGATTTGGAAAACGAAGAAAGGGGATAGAATAGCCTTCGGAAATTATGGACTGTACCCATTTGTCTTGAGTCAGGGATAGCCAGGCTTCTGGGTACAGTGACAATCTTCCCCCGACTGCCCCCGAAGATGGGCAGTCGGGCAACACCTCAGGGATGCTGAAAGGGATTGTCAGGAAAGGCTTCCCGATTGCCCTGGTTCTGCGGACCCCCCCTGCCCCTAGGGCGACGTCTACCATTGTTATTCCCACCTCTGCCTTTGGTAGGAAAACGACTCTGTCGCCAGGCGAAGTCCCTTGAGATTGTTTACGGAACCACATCTTCCCACCCTTCTGGCCTTTGGGGTAAGGCCTAGAAGGAGTCGAAAACGGACTCGACGGCAGAAAGGGTCTTGCCATCAGTCTCGCACCTAGTCAGGGTTTCTTTCACTTGAGGACCAAAGAGAGATGATCCATCAAAAGGGGAGTTCGTGAAAGACGTCTTGAAAGGGTCCGCAAAATTGCATAGCCGCATCCAGGCGTGCCTACGTAAGGCTACACCTGTCCCTGCGGCTCTGCTCGCTCCATCGGCCGCGTAAGAGAGGAGGCGCATGGAGGAGTTGGAAATGGAATTAAGGGTAGCCAGCTGCGTGTTCATCTTTTCTTGGAAACCCGCAGCTGTAGGATCCTTTAACATTTCACTCGCTTCCTTGATCAAGTCCCTTTGAAGACGAGTGAAATGGCACAGGTAGTTCAGCGAACGCATGGTAAATGTCGCTGAGGAGAACATCCGCTTCCTGTACCTATCCATGGACCTAGATTCCTTGTTAGGTGGATGGACAGGTACTGAAGGATCAGCCAGTTCCTTCTTTGTGGCAGCAGCTACCACCATAGCATCCACAGAAACTCCTTTTGATAAAAATTGCTTGTCTGATGGAGCTGTGATGAACTTAGAGGGTCTCCTGGGAGTGGGGTCCACTGAATCAGGAGCCGTCCATGCCTTCTTAGCAACCACCTGCATGAGGGGGTCAAGGGAGGGACACCCAGGAGGTGGAAGGACGAGAGGCAACTGCCTCAAGATACACAGATTCGTCCTCCGAAGGGTTGAGGGCTGGCCAATTTCCCCTCTGTTTCAGGATCTCCAGAATGTCTGCAAATGAGACATCTTCAGAAGGGGAACGGCTCGAACCCTCAGAATCATCCAAATCTGTGTCTGACGTGATAAACTCAGGTGAGTCAATGTGTTTCCTCTTGCACTTCCTCTTCCGAGGGGGCTCTTCTGCCAAATCAGGAGAGGCCTCGGAAGAGGATGAAATCCCCACAGGGGGCTCCTGAGGAGCTGGCTCTCTGCGGTCCGGGATGAGGGAGTGAGTCGACTTACCCTGAGGCAGCATAGAGGGAGGCGGACGGAGCCGACTGTGGAGTAGAGCCAGGCTCTAACACACGCCGCATGACCTGGAATGCCCCCCTCTCAGGGAGAGCCAGAGGTCCCCGCCCGAGGAGCTAAGAACCCCTCGGCACCGACAGTGATGGCTCCGAGGTCGATGTCGGAGCCGAACTCACCAGCGCCGAAGCCCCGAGAGGGAGAGGGGGGGGGTCGGACAAGGGTCCGATGCCACTCACCCCCTCGGAGCCGACGAGGGAAGTCCGGCGCCGAGATTCTTCCAAAGAAGAAAACGGAGCCGACGACGGAGCCGAAGACAATTGTCTCGGCCCGAAGTAATCACAGTCTCGGTTCCGACGCGACCCGGCTCCGAACTCAAGAGAGTCGAAGGAGGAAAAAGTTGATGGACCGGGGCAGGCATCGACTGATGAGTCGGGCTCTGAAGCATCTGGGCTAGTGCCTCGGACTTAAGTAGTCGACTCACTACCCTCTGAAGGTCATGATCGGACAGTCTCGATGACCTAGAGGAATGAGACCTTTGGCTCCGTTCAGACAGCAGGGGAGATCCTGGAGCCGAATGAACGGAGCCAAGAGATGGTGACCTAGACCTCTTCCTAGTTGTCGGCTCAAGGTCTGGTCAGAGCCGACACGGAACCTCAATAACCTCGCCCGCCGAGCGAGGAGCCACAGAAACTGTGGACTGAGACTTATCGGCTCCAGCCGGAGCCGATAAAGGCAAAGGTTGAGCAACCTGAGGTCTCGGCTCAGAAGCCGGAGCCGAAGACCTCGATGCCTTAGAGGGCTTCCCTGTTGAAACTGACAGGGAATCCTCTGGCTTCAGTAAGCCTCTAAGAATTAATTTGTTTTTTCTTTCCTGCAGGACCCTGGGGCTGAAGCCATGGCACACAGCACAGGAGTCCTGCAGGTGCAAAGGCCCCAGACAATAGACACAAGAAGTGTGAGCATCTGTCAGAGACATTTTCTGACAGCACGCATCACACTTCTTGAATCCGGAGACCTTTGCTTCTTTAGACATTTTCCTGACTGACAGGTGTACACAAACACTCACCCAAACACACAAGTTATACCTTGTCAGGAAAAAACAATAAATTTAGTAGTAATACTAGTATTTAAAATACACTAAACTAGAATAAACTACAAGAAACACAAACACTCCACTAGGGAAGGGAAGGCCTAAGGGCCCAATGGAAGAACCAAAGGTTCTTTGGGAAAGAAAACGGAAAAATTTAGGGTCGGGAATAAAGTTTTCTAATCTACACTAACTAAGAAAAAATATTAACTTAAAAGGGGTTTTAAAGAGTAATTTTTACAAGAAAAATTAACACTCACCAGGAACCGGTAGAAACAACCAACCTCGAAGCTGTAGCGGCAAACGAGATCTGAGGTAACTCTCGCCTAGCATTGTGGGATATAAGGGGAGCCTCGAGCCGGTGGAACCAACTCTCGAGCTTTTAGAGTGGCCGAGTCGGAGCCGAGGTCGGCTCCGAACCCATCCAGCAAGAATGAAGGCGAGATAGACAACTTAACATGTATAATTAAAAGATAGGGAAACCTACACTTCCACACAACTTTCACACAAAACTTCAAAAATTAGCACTTTAAGACTAAAAAAACTACACTTAGCTGAAGAGCTTATGGAACACAATCTGGTCACCAGCGCGGCAAACGAGATCTGAGGTCATGAGGGTAGAGCAGGGCATTATGGGTGAGGGGAGGAGCTGAGAGCTTGGATCCATAGCTGGTAAACCATGCCGGTTCGGATCCGATATCGGATCCATAACCCACAGGTTGCAGACAAATGAATCTCCTACTTCAGATCTTGTGATACTATAACACGCTGCAGTCACTTACAATATGCCTAATAATTACCTATGAACTTACAAATCTATGCAGTCACTTACAATGTGCCTAGTAAGCACCGATGAACTTGTGAACCTATAACACACTGCAGTCACTTACAATGTGCCTAGTAAGCACCTATGAACCTGTGCACCTGTAACAAGCTGCAGTCACTTATAATGTGCCTAGTACCGATGAACTTGAGAACCTATAACACACTGCAGTCACTTACAATGTGCCTAGTAAGTACCTATGAACCTGTGCACCTGTAACAAGCTGCAGTCACTTATAATGCGCCTAGTAAGCTCCTATGAACTTGCGATACTATAACATACTGCAGTCACTGATAATGTGCCTAGTAAGTACCTATGAACTTACAAACCTATGCAGTCACTTACAATGTGCCTAGTAAGTACCTACGAACTTGTGAACCTATAACACACTGCAATCACTTACAATGTGATAAAGTAAGTACCTATGAACTTACGATCCTGTTAGACACTGCAGTCACTTAAAATGTGCCTATTAAGTACCTATGAACTTACGATCCTGTAACACACTGCAGTCACTTGTGCACCTGTAACAAGCTACAGTCACTTACAATGTGCCTAGTAAGTACCTATGAACTTACGATCCTGTAACACGCTGCAGTCACTTACAATGTGCCTAGGTAGTACCTATGAACGTATGAACCTGTAACACTCTGCAGTCACTTACAATGTGCCTAGTAAGTACCTATGAATTTGTGAACCTATAACACGCTGCAGTCACTTACAATGTGCCTAGTAAGTACCTATGAATTTGTGAACCTATAACACGCTGCAGTCACTTACAATGTGCCTAGGTAGTACCTATGAACGTATGAACCTGTAACACTCTGCAGTCACTTACAATGTGCCTAGTAAGTACCTATGAATTTGTGAACCTATAACACGCTGCAGTCACTTACAATGTGCCTAGTAAGTACCTATGAATTTGTGAACCTATAACACGCTGCAGTCACTTACAATGTGCCTAGTAAGTACCTATGAACTTACGATCCTGTAACACGCTGCAGTCACTTACAATGTGCCTAGTAAGTACCTATGAACTTGTGAACCTATAACACACTGCAATCCCTTACAATGTGCCTAGTAAGTACCTATGAACTTACGATCCTGTAACACGCTGCAGTCACTTACAATGTGCCTAGGTAGTACCTATGAACTTATGAACCTGTAACACTCTGCAGTCACTTACAATGTGCCTAGTAAGTACCTATGAATTTGTGAACCTATAACACTCTGTAGTCACTTACAATGTGCCTAGTAAGTACCTATGAACTTACGATCCTGTAACACGCTGCAGTCACTTACAATGTGCCTAGGTAGTACCTATGAACTTGTGAACCTATAACACACTGCAATCACTTACAATGTGCCTAGGTAGTACCTATGAATTTGTGAACCTATAACACGCTGTAGTCACTTACAATGTGCCTAGTAAGTACCTATGAACTTACGATCCTGTAACACGCTGCAGTCACTTACAATGTGCCTAGGTAGTACCTATGAACTTGTGAACCTATAACACACTGCAATCACTTACAATGTGCCTAGGTAGTACCTATGAATTTGTGAACCTGTAACACGCTGCAGTCACTTACAATGTGCCTAGTAAGTACCTAAGAACTTGTGCACCTGCAAAACGCTGCAGTCACTTGCTGTGTGCCTAATAAGTGCCTATGAACTTATGAACCTATAACACTCTGCAGTCACTTACAAGGTGTGGGAGAGGTAATGCGTGTGCTGCAGTTCCTTGTGCAGTTGTGGTGCACAGCACGACATTGCAGTGATACACTGCTGTGTGTTATGATATGTAATAGTGTACTATGCCAAACTATACTATAACATGATGCAGAGATGTTATAATATACTGCACTGCGTTAGTGTACGCTGCAGTACCATTGTATTGTGCAGCAATCAGAGTCAGTACATCACTGCACCTATAGTGTATAAATTTACATAATAATAAATTTATACCTGCTATATAAGCTTATGTATTGTATAACTTGCTGTTTGTACCAATCTTTATTCTGTTTGGGGCTTTTCCCCCTGAGACTACACTGAAAAAGGCATGTGCTCAGTCTGACTTTCCTGGTCAACAAACAGTAAATAAATTATAAATAAAATAAATAACTTGAAACATCATCTCCAGTATATGCAGGTGCATGTCTAAGTAATTAATAGTAGTACTTCTGTGCCTGGACCTACCTGATTATCGTCACGTACATCTTCAACTACAGGGAAACCATTATGGTTGGTACGTGCATCATTCAGGACATCCATTACTCTTCCAACCTTCTCTATACGTTTGAAGCACGTCACTGGTGTACTCATTACTCCACTATAAGAAACAAAACAAGTAGTATTGAGTGTTACTGGCAGACACTTAGCTAATGCAATGTCCTGGTTTTTGTTAAATGACATCAAAAATATCTGCAGTAAAAGCACTGATTGGCTGATGTCACAACTTCCTAATATGAGACCAGAAAGCTTATAAGAACACATTCAGTTTAACATAACTGTGAATTTTCGATGGGATCTCAGTCAGTGCGTCAGAGTAGTGAATAAAACACACCTTGTGATAGCATATCCGTAATTACTGTGTAATATTTCCTAAAACTTGACTCTAAATTAATGAACATATTACACCTCAATGTGGCGCTATATATATATATATATATATATATATATATATATATATATATATATATATATATATATATATATATATATATATATATATATATTATATATATATATATATATATATATATATATATATATATATATATATATATATATATATATATATATATATATATATATATATATATATATATATATATATATATATATATATATATATATATATATATATATATACATATATATGTGTATATACATATATATGTGTGTGTATATATATATATATATATATATATATATATATATATATATATATATATTTATACATATACACACACACACACACACACACACACACACACACACACACACACACACACATTACAAACTCAGTCGTGGAACAGCAACAATGCAATGTGTTCTGAAAAAATAAAAATTCAAAATTAACTTCTCCAAACTGAAATTCATGAGCTAAGCAGGGAAACGGAACGGAATGGAAGATGTCCAAAAGCAAGACTCCGGATCAGAATGCATAAACCCATTCCCATAATTAAAACACATCCTGTCTCTGCTGTCCACGATCTATTTTGTGGACAGTCATCTGAAGTGAGTGCCTCTAGGCAGTGGGATACAACAATCTATCCATCAGTATTTTCCCTGCAAAACTGTAAAAAACAAAACTGTTGTGCTTCATGATAGCATTAGTTTCAGCAGATACAACCACTACAGCTATGTTTACATAAGGGATTTGGAAAAGGTCATTAGTCTCTTCACAATAGCTTCAGAAAAAGGTAACCCATAGGGTTTTTGTTCAATGGCTCTTTCTTCCTGCACCCAACTAAGTCACTCATTTCTCCTTCAGGACAACAGTCAATTCACCTGGTAAGGCAAAAGTCATATGGCTCCCATTTATTCCAGGACTAAAAAGCCCCTTCAGCCTATTCCTTTTGAGGCAAGAGGCAGGTATTAGGTTGTGGGCTAGCATGCCATTCCTGCAGACGTCCACCTCCCAGAGTGGTTGCTTGCATGATGGTGTATCAACGTTACCACTCACGGCAGCCGTCTGCTTGTGCTACTTTGCAGCATGGGCATGTGAGGCTGTTTACAGTAGGGTGACATACCTACAAGTGTCACCAATGAGGTGACCCCACCCGCCTTCATCCCTCCACCCCTGGATGGGTGAGCCTATCAACTGATCAGTTTCATCCTCCCCTCATGCAACCTCCTTAGTACCCATGGGGTAAATCTGGGACACCGTCAGGTTTTTATCCTTCTATACCACTGGGCTAAACCAGAGAGGAAAACACTGCTTTTGATGTCACCGTGTTGTCCAAGAAGATAACATTCATTACTTAAATCTGTGTTTTCTCTGTCAACAATGCATTTTTTCTCTCTTAACTCTCTGGATGGGTTTACACAGTTACTTTTCCAAATCTTCTTTTTCTCTTTTGTCTCCAAAACAGTGAAAACAGCAGAACCTGCTACATAAAAATGATGAAAACAGAGGACAGGTGAACTGTCTTACAAACATTTAAGATACAAGGCAGCCAAAGAACCACTGTATTTACTTTCTGAGCATACAGAGACATTCCCTATATCTGGTAAACGCTTATCTAACTAGTTCAGTTTTCAATGTATTTTTTCACACAAAACAGTCAGTAGAAGGCTTGCAAGTGCAGTCAAACTGATCCATTAGGAAAGCACCATATCTCTTTGGCTTGTTTCAAAGATATGTTGACTGCCATCTATACCTCTCAAACTCTTAGTACAAGAAATCTGGACAGAGCCTCAAATAATGGGGGCGGGGGTAAAGGCACAAAAACAGGGACAGATTTTAAATATTGCTTTTATAAACTTTGAAAGTTGCTAAAATACTTGGATTTGTGTTAGGGTGCATTTTATGAAAGATATGAAGTGACTTCAATCCTCAGTAAATTGTCAGAAAATCAAAGATTCTATAAAAAACAGGACGCAAAAATCTGGGCAGTTGAGATGTGTGCTGCCATTATATGGGCTGCTTTTTCCTTTTCTCACAAGTCCCAGCTTAATGACATGAACTTATTCAAGAAATAAAAAAACATCATAATAAAACAAGGGACTAAACATATGCAGATTCTTAATAGTATTAGATAAAGCTTGAATATTATAAAGCAGCACAGATATTCTTAACATTGTTGACTACTGTGAAGGATGCAATTCCAAGGTCACTTTAAGAAACAAACATCTGAAAGCTTTATTTAGATAAAGACATTGTAGTGCTTAATCCTGATTTCTTCCTGTTCTAATAACAAACAGGCAATACTGTTTCTACTTTTCTCCTACCTACCACACTTCCTACAACAGTATCTTGAAAGTAACACTTCAATTCTGTGGGCAGCCACTATTAAAAAAAAAAAAAAAAACTTTAACAAGCAATTGTGAGTGTAAAATGGGAATGTATGACGTATAGCTGGCAAGCAGAAATTAAGACAGCAATACTTTGATGTACTCAAAATGTGATGTTGCCCAAGGTTTGTAAGTGGTGGGTACTTCACGTTTCCCTTCTGGTTCTAATTTGTACACTTCTGCCTACAAGTGATATTCCTGACCTGATCAGTACAGCTGGGTACTCAGTGCATTATAACTTGCGCCAGTTAACAAATTACTAGAAACACCACTGCGTCCTGCATGAGCAATGCTGCTGTAGTTTTTAACTACACTATACTGCTCTGGAAACGCAGCCTTGGTATTTCAAATGATCAAATATTACGAGCAATGTGACTTATATAAACAGCTAATACGCAGTTTAGGCATTAATAGACCTCTAATGGATGGTGATATGTTATATAAGCTATGAAAAAATCCCTGCATGAGTATCCACTATTAAAAAACAAGATAATACTGAAGTCAACAAATTCATTTCCATAATTAATTACATGTATCAAGAAGAACCGTACAGTGGACGCACAAGTGAAAATTAATAGCTAAATACAGTCGTGAATTTTCCCTTTAGTTTTAACATAACTACAGAGTGCTGGCATGTGTAAGATAAAAGTACAGCAAAAAAAAAAAGCAACAGACCAATATTTTTAATTTTTGGACTTCACAGTTTCAACAATTTCACAACTACATTACTTCAAGAAGAAAGGCCATAACTTTAAAATATAAATGCTGGACAACACACACATACAGCTATTCCATTAACAACAACCCTGTGGATAAAATGCATTCTTATGAAAAAAAAGTTTGGCAAACTTTTCCCCTCACAATGATCAGTGGCTACCCCCCATTTAACATCCCACTGTATAAATATTGTGAAAATGCAATCAAGTTCTACTGTCTTCCTCCACTTCAAATGACCACACAACTACAACCATTGTTTCTACAGATAATGTTCAGAGCACGTCAACCCTCACCACTTACAAATCTGAAGCTAATAAAAGAAATACAAAAAACCCTGAATGAATGAACTGGAGACAGTCCAGTGAGGAATACAGAAGTAAAATGGAACCCACACAAGTATCAGTCTACTGTAAAGCATGTATGACCCTGCCAGAGCGATTCTCTTTCAACACTCCTGCTGAGAAATAACAATGGAATATTGGGGTGGGGGGTACAATAGAGATAGATCATTTCCACTGAGGAACACTGCAGTCTTCTGTTACCTGGAAAGTCATTTTAACCCTATTGTACTGCGGATGTTCAGTTAGCAGAGCTCAGCAGTAGTTCTTATATGGTCTCTTTCTAAACACTTACAAGGCAGAAGACATCCCCAGTAACAGTTAAAATGTCAAAGCAGGCTGTTCCAAAGAACAAAAGCAACACTAAAACTGCACTGAGGTGTCATACTCACCATAAAGTATCACAATACTCCCAACACTTGTTTACACTACAGTTTTCTGATAACATGGTTATACCAGTCTTTTTTCCAGATGCACTGATGAAGTAGGACTGTCAGCTGTTGCAACAACCCACTTTCTTCCTAATTTACCACAGTACAGTGTTGCAGAACATTGTGGAGAAGTTATTAGATTACTTGCATGGATTTATGACAGCTGTAATATTGTGTTAAAAATATATGTATGTTTTTCTTCTGACATGAGCCTGCTTGCATTACTTCATAAATACGTATACCACTTATGCTGCATACACATGTGACCTGTATGTTTAATCTTACCTCCCTTTACTTGTTGATAGACCTTGTTTGCTCCAAGCTTCACAGAAGGCACAAGAATTCATCGAAGCAGGCCATTTGACTATTACTTTCAGCAGCTAAACAGCTGGAATCTCTGTTTTGCTTTTATGTCTAGACGATGTATTGTAGTTTTCAGAAAGTGCACTGCTTTCTGCTATATAAGCCAAACTAGGATGTTTACAGACAGGACATGTGAAAGAACATGTAGTCTGGTACACCACAAAAAACTGCATAACACAGTGTTACTTTGAACTTTTCTAAGGGGGTGCTGATTGCTGATTAATCAAAAATGGAGCCCCCTTCTCATATATATATATATATATATATATATATATATATATATATATATATGTATATATATATGTATGTATATATATATATATATATATATATATATATAAATATATATATATATATATATATATATATATATATATATATATATATATATATCTATATATATACACACACACACACACACACACACACACACACACACATATATATATATATATATATATATATAGAGAGAGAGAGAGAGAGAATTAATTTTGGGCATGGTGTAGTAAAAGGTATGCTAGTGAATTAGTGCTGTCTGTGCAGCTGCAGGTCTACTGCTGAACTACTACTATTTAAGTTTCCTGTAAGTGATTAATGATAGCTTGGGTTTGGCTTAGTGGTTAGGGTGTTTGTACTTTAGTGTCAGGGTACAAGATTCGAGCCTTATGACATGCTATTGGATTGTCATGTACAGCTCTAAACAGCCAAGATCATAGGATGATATGAAGTTACTAGGCTTATGGCCCAAGGGCCCTTACAAGCCTACCAAGTTCTTACCCTTATTTCCACGATCAACAACTACTGCCCCTGTCCAAGAGGGACACAGGTGGCACCCCCAGAGTAAACCTATGATCACCCATCCAATCATCCAGATTGCGTTTAAAGAGGGCGAATGAGGTGCTCTGTTTGAAATGAAGTGGGAGTCTTTTCCAAAGGTGAGATAACCTCTGGGAGATAAATCTGTCCCTCCAGCAGGTTTTATTAATGTCACATGCCAGTTAAGATCTTTAGAGCGAGTAACCCGTGTACCATTTAACTTTCGGATATGAAGCATTTCCAATAACGCAGGGTCAGAGATTGCTTTATATGCAAGGCAGAGATCACCTCTGAGTAGTATGTATGAAACAGAATAAAGTGACAGTGATTTCAGACGATCCCATAGCTCAGATGGTGAAGACCTTGAATTTTCCTTGTGAGAAACCTTTGCGGTTCCTCCAATTGCAGGTGCTTGGAAAAGAACATACCAAAAGGGGTGTTTTACTCAATTACTGGCCTGATGAAGGAAGAGTACTGGGAGGTTATAACTTCCTTTTTTTCTGGAGGCAATGCCCTTACTTATGAGATAAGCAATACAGAATGCCCTTCTTACCACTGTGGACATGGTAGTCAAAAGTAAGGTTGCTGTCAACCTGGGTGCCCAGGTCTCTAACCACTGAGTGTGTACTTAAGGTGGTGCTACTGATGTGGTAGTTAGCAGGAACATCACTTTTACCAAAAGGAATAATGCTATATTTTTTTACATTGAGTTTAAAGCCATCAGTTTGGCACCAATTATTTGTTTGTGTAAGATCCTCTTGTAGGATGTTGACATCATTTGGAGATTCTATGACTGCTCCCAGTTTGCAGTCATCAGCAAACTTTGTCAGCCACAGACCTTTAGTTTTTGCTTGCACTTTAGAGAAATATATTCCAAACAGTAGAGGCCTCAGAACTGACTTAGTACTGTCTGTGCAGATCAATTAGCTATGCCTGGTAGAGTTCAGGGTTGTAGTACAGACAGTGATGTAGATGTGAATCTCTGTTTCTCCGGTTTGTCTACAGTAACCCTTATGTGTGCAAAGTACTGAGAGTGGCACAGCAATGACGGAGTAGCCTTGGTGGTACAGTGGGGAGTGTAGCTTTGATTCCTGGCCAATGAAATAAGTCTGTACATTTGACACTTGTCTAGCTGGTGCAGAAGAGAGACAAAAGTGTGATGACCATTTAAGCAGAGCCCATTCCTAACTTTGACCAATGTATGGGAAATCAGAAATTCACCCTAGGTCTGGCCCCATTTCTCTGATAAAAAGTGGCAGACAGTAAAGCCCAAACTAACATACTCCCCTACATAACATCTGAAAACTTACAAATATATCCCCTCCTAATACATGTCCATGGCACACAAGGACGTAATTGGATTGGATTGCACATCTAGGCTTACAAAGGACCTGGTGGTTGTTAGCTTAGTATGAACAGTGGTGACTACTGTTATATACAAACTTACAGCTTCATAGGTGGTCTCTAGGCATGTGTTCCAGGAGACCATTAAGAAGCCCTAGTCCAATTTCTAAAATGCCCAAGAGCATGCTCTAGTTTAGTAGCTTACAGTTAAAAGGAATGCAAGTGTAGGCTATGGGAATCAAACCTTAGAGTACAGGAAGCAGCTTAACAGTTCATAGCCTTAACTAAATCCCAGAATAAAAACGTGGCCACTGGTATGCCTTTTTGTCCTGTGTACTAGGAATAGGAGGAAAAACCTTGCACATTCTGAAAACAGACCAACACACATTCACAAGTCTTTCACACTTCCTCTAAGTGTCTGTTCACAAACTAATAAGACTGCTGTTAACGGACATCAGCAAACCTGCTACAATGTTAATATGGCACTACTTCAGCCTGCAAATGACCTTGGTTTCACCACAATTTGTGAAAGTTTTGCCATATGTGTATAGAACCATGTTCTGGTACTTATAAATCAGAGTGTTGCTATTGCAAAAGTGCATGAGTAAACACAATTAGAGAGACAGAGAAAAAAAAACAGTACAGAGGTTACAAAGAAAAATATCATGAACAAAAATATCATAAGACCAGGGCAAACCATGGGGATACTAAAGTAAACAGGTGCCCCTGTTTTTTTTTTTCTCCCCTTCTTTTCTCTTTGTTCAATTTTAAGAAATGTAGACACTGCAATGTAAACAGACAGAAGAAAAGTCTGGCCAAAAGAGTATGATACACAAAAAAACTGATGTGTTTTTTCTCATCCTTGCATAGGGGAATGACTGGATTAAGGCCCTTGGCTTGATCTACTAACAAGTTTTAAGAGAACACAAATAAATAAAAAAGAGCATTGAATATAATAAAGCCTTCCTCTAGCAAATAATTAAATAGATGCTTGTATAAGCAGCTCTATATCTGGTTCTCATGCCACTCTGGAGACGATCTCATGTTGTTCTTTATCTTTCGGCTTTTCCTGGTTAGGGGTCGCCACAGCTGAACTCCGGTCCGCTAATGACTGGCAGTTGGTTTTTATATTGTCGAGTTGTCAGCCCGACACCCAACCTTCAACGAAGGCACTCCCATTCAACACATGTCTTTCGAACACCCACTCGACCGTGGGGAGGACATGCAGACTCCACACACGATCTCATAAACAGCAATAAAAACAGAATAGTTCTTTCTTTCAATGGCTAGGAGATAATGTATTCTGAAAGCATTCAAGTGTTCTCCCATTCTGGACAGCAATAAAAATAACAAAACCAGACAGCACTTAGTAGAAGCACAGGCTGTACCATGCATCTTAGCACGGATAACCTTCCTTTCAGATTAAACCAAGTCTGTGAGTGTGGCTGTCAGTTTGGGATAACTGTTTCTGTTAGGAGGGTAAAAGTTCAATATTTGAAGATGTACATAGTTTTGTGTGTTAGTATTAAGTTAATAGGTTTTATTGGTGTATTGGTGATGTATTTTTGACTGCAAGATGTGACAGGCTCAAATGGATATGATAAGAAAGAACTATATAAAAGATCAACCTGCCAAACATTAGTATTTGCATGCAACACAAATACTTTACAAAAAAAGGTGTTATGTGAAAGGTGGGATAATAACTTTTCAACATAATGATACTTTCTGTATTATCTTTAAATGTTAATGGTCTCAAAGATGTATACAAAAAAGAAAGAGTAGTGAACCACATTAAAAATGTAAAGTGAAAATAGTTGTGCTACAGGACACACATTTGGAAATAAATGAACATGTGAATTTGATAAACAAATGTTTTAGACAGTTATTTAGCAGAATACCTGGGACAAATGAAAAGATGAGTACTTACATTAACTGTAGGAGAAGCTCCAATAGTGACAGAACAGGATAAAAAACATAATAATAGTAGATTTGTAGTACTGAGGGGCTACTGGCAAGGGAAAAGGCGGATTACCCTGGCATGTATTTATATTCCACCTAAAACCGCTATAATTGAGCGTAAGAAAATTTTGGGAGAAATAATTAGTTTTTGGTAAAGAATATTACTTGTAGGTGGACTGGAATTTGATTTGCGGTAGTGTACAGGTATCTGAGAAGCCCAGAAGGCAAAACATATAACAAAGGAGGGTACATTTTTGACGAAATTTATGAAAATATTTGGCATGGAAGATGTAAATTCAGTAGTAGGAGTTTGGAATGAATTTACATATTATTCCCCAAGATACAAAAACTGGGCTAGGCTAGCTAGAACTTACATTTTACAGGAAAATACGCATTTAACTGAAAGTTTTGATACACATCCAATAAATATTTCAGATCAGGCACCAATAATAACTAAAATAAAAATACAGGGTAATGCAGTAAAAAATAGACACTGGTACTTTCCCACCTATCAGTTGAAAAAAAGAGGAATTTAAGGAATGGGTAGTGGAAATTATTTGGGATTTATCAGAGATGACAGAAATGTCTTCTTAAAAAATATAGCTAGGGAGTGGGATAAAATTAAAGTGGAGTTTAAAAATAGGGTGGAAATAATATAAAGAAAGATATGGTTAAGAAGCAACAAGAATTATTTAGAGGGACTGTCAAATGTTGAAGTATTGCAGAATGGGGGGGATCTCACAGAATAAGAAGAGGTGCATTTCCAGAGTGCTAAGCAGAAAATAAAGGATTATATTGATAATATGCAGGAGTTAAGAAAGATTGCTGTTAAGCAACAGTTTTTGATAATGCCAGAATACAAAAGCTTTTAGCACAGCGACTCAGGCAACAAAGTAGAATGACAAGCTTAGGGATATAACAAGAGATCATGTAGAGATATTAGAAATATTTCCGAAATTTTATGAAAATCTGTATAAAGCAGAGAAATATGGAGATCAAGAAAATATACAAATGGAAATGTTTACGGAAGAATTAAATATGCCAATGTTAGAGGCAGATGAGGCTCAAGTACTAATAGGACAGGAATAGATGAGATAAAAATGGTAATGCATAACAAATCCACAAGAAAGTCCCCAGGAATAGGTGGCATTCCTCTGGAGGTTTGGAAGATAGGAGGGAAAAACTGATAAAGATCTGGAAGGATTTGTTTAACAGTATTTTAAGAGGAGGAGAAGCACCACCATCCTGGAAGAAAGCAGATGTAAACTGTAATACCTAAAGAGGGCTAACACCCATCAGATCTAGCTTCATACAGGCCCATTTCAATACTAAACCATGATTATAAAGTGTTTATGTCTCTAATGACTAAAAGAATGACAAAAGTAATACTTGATAGATGTGAATCAACGTGGTTTTGTGGAGGGGAAGAAAACATCTGACAACATTAACAGAACGCCAATGACCCAGAGGGAAGCAGAATGTAAAAAAAATTCCACTATTGTTGGTGGGTCTTGATGCAGAGAACGCATTTGACAGAGTAAGCTGAGAGTTTATGAGTAGGGCAATGGAAGCATTTGCATTCCCTGACAAAACTATATGGTTGATTAGGAGGATATACAAAGGACAAGAGGCAAAAATTAAAGTGGGTGGGTTCATCTCTGATAATTTCTATTTGAGCAGAGGAACCAGGCATGGGTTTCCTCTTTCCCCTTTGTTATTTGTACTACATTTACAACCACTGCCGAAGAAAATAAGATGCTCACAAATTCAAGGATATAATTGGTACAGTAGTCAAGAAAAGCTGACTCGGTTTGCAGATTACATTATTTTATACCTGATAAAACCAGAAAAGGACATTTCAGTGTTGTGAAACATTTTGAGGTAGTTTCAAATCTTTTTGGGATGCAAAATTAATGAAGCCAAAACAAAGACAATAGCTATAAATTATGTACCTACACAAGAACTGGTTCAGCAATATCCACATTTATGCAGACATGATAAAATTAAGTACTTAGGAGAATGGATTAAAAAGGATTCTGGTGTGGCAGCTAAGGATATGCGAGAAGAGACTAAACAAAAGATAATACAAAAGCTGAGAAATTGGAAGATCTTTTATATGGATTTGGATAGCAGGATATAAGCAGTTAAAATGTTTTTAGTCCCTTTAGTTTTATACACAGGTGAGACATGTTTTTATTAACTAAAGGATGAGTTGTGGAGAGCAACTAATAAAGAGCTGACGGATTTTATCTTCGAAGGGAAGATGGCAAGAGTCAAGTGGGATAAGCTGATTCTTCCAAGGTGGTTTGGGATTACTTGATTTGAAGGGGTATTTCAGAGGTACATG
Organism: Protopterus annectens; assembly: GCF_019279795.1. Taxonomy (NCBI): domain Eukaryota; kingdom Metazoa; phylum Chordata; order Ceratodontiformes; family Protopteridae; genus Protopterus; species Protopterus annectens. The sequence goes on from NC_056746.1 coordinate 99,181,081, forward strand.
TTTAAGGCTCCTATACATCGCACAAGCAAAGCCCTATAATTCAAACTATAAATGATGATGAAACAGGAATAAGTTCAAAACAGAGAGACTGGAATTCTGGATACAGATCATTTGGGAGAATAACAATAACCATACAGAAAATTATTTTCATAAATTAGCAGAAAGTATTTTAACAATTAAGCCAATGTGGGAATGGAGAAAGGAGAGTCTGCCAGGAGGGATGACTGCAATTAGGGATACAGACAGTAGGAAAAAGGGGCTGGAATTTATTGAAGAAAACTGGAAGAAGAACCAAGGTACTGGGAGCAAGTAATCAGAGAGGGAAAGATAACAGAATGGAAAGATGCCAAGAATTTATTTGGACTGCAGGCTACAGATTGCTTTCTCTATCAAGGATTGATAGGGTATAAGCAAAATGAAAGAAATAGGGGGTCCTAAGTGAAAGATCAGCATTGCAGAGTTTTTAGTAGAATCTAGAACAGAAGCTGCTGTTAAAAAAAGGAATAATTAGTACAGCATACAAAATATTGCATGATAACTAAGAATTAATCAGAGGTTAGACTATAGATAAGCAATTCACAAAGAAACAACTGGGGAATGTATGTATGTCTCCCAAATATGCAACAAAGTCTACAAGATTAAGGATCTTTGCTTGGAAGTATTTACATATGTATTTTTATCCCCCAAGTAGTCTCCAAATAATTTTTCCTCAGGTAGACAGCAAATGTTGAAGGTGTGATAGGGAAGAAAGAGGCAATTGGGAACATATTTTCTGGGACTGTAATGAGTTGGCAGACTTTACAGATTCCCTGTAGACTGCTCTGTCAGAGATAGTGGGGGAGCAAATTGGTGTAACTAGGGAAATAATTTTTGAGCTATGATACAGAATTGGAATTGCCTGGACATAGTAAGGCCTTGCTGAGTTTAATTATGATGGCTGCCAAAAAAAGAATTTTACTAGAAAATGAAAATAAAACCAACTTTACTAGAAGTAGTGAAGACAGTAACAGACATAAAACAACTGGAACTGGGATCTTTAGAAAATGGTAGGATGCAAACTACATAGGAAAAATGGGAATTGTGGGAGCAATACATGCAAAGGAGGAATGAGGCTTAAAAGAAAGCAGGATTTAAATGAGCGATGTAATATCGGACAATGACTGAATAGACTGTAAGTGATGTATTAAGTTTGCAACTAAAATGATGTCAATATGTTTTGTTTTCATTTATATAAATGTATGATTGGCTATGTCATACACACTTTAGTAAAGATGTTTCCTGTTTAAAATAAAAAAAGGCCAGGGCAACCCAGATACTTGTGTGATAACTCACTCCTTCTTTAAAAGGGCTCATTGGAAATATGCAAATGAGAATAACTTATGAAAGCAACACTGAGATCGGAAAATGTCATAAACAAGCCTGAATTATTACACTCCCATTATGATTTCCTTTCCTAAACTGCTCAGTGCTTGAAAGTCAGACAGAATCCCCTCTCCTGCTCTGAGCACTAAATGAGAAGCAGTGATAACAGCTATATGTAATTAGCCACTTCAATTCAAAAGAGAAATACACTAGCATTTGTTTAATTTATGGCTGTAAATTAATTTTGTATAGCATTTTGTATGGTAAGCAGAGTTTTATGGTGTGTCATGTGACACATTACAAGTTTGATGACACGTGAACAACACGTGACTGTGTATTCTGAACAAGTTTACAACATTCAGTGAGCGGAGGCACTAAACCATTTTTTTAAAGACTGTGTTTGCTGTTTTTATGGTTTGTGTGTGTGTGTGTGTGTGTGTGTGTGTGTGTGTGTGTGTGTGTACGCATGTGCGTGTATGAGCTTTTTAAAAGTATGCTGAATTGGACATGCTAAACAAATGTCTAAAGTAATGATCCAAGGAAACTAATGTAAAAAGAGTAAAGCCTCAAAATGTTAGAGGGAATTCTATAAACAGACTACATCATCATTTCAACAGCAGTGGTTAATCAAAGGAGGAATAATTTCCTGACAAAACAGTCTCAATATAAAGTAATATTGTTGGTCATCTTCCAATTTGAAATTGTATACTTTTTGAGTGGAGGCATGATAAACTAAATTCACTGTGACAAATTTTAGCACATGTGATAATATTCATGTTTTAAGTGCAGATATGATGCACATTTCTAAATATGGCAACGTCCTGTTGCTATACGCCTGCCATCCTAGGCTGTATACAAACTACAGCACTTCAATCAGTCTCTACAGAATGGCTATAGAATGGTCAACCATCTTTGGCATAAAGCATTAAAATTTCTCACCTGTGCATCTACTGAAAGTCCGGCACTGGTTTCAAGGGTCCCAAATGGTATAACTTATTAACTGAAAAAGGCTGTGCCTGAAATGCCTCTTGGGGCAAAAAATAACTGACAAATGGTACAAGCAGTCCCTTTTTTGAGATGTACATTGAACTGATGGATGTCCAGGAAACAGAAGAAATTCATCTTATGGAACATCCACACAAGGATTCAAAGTCAGACCAGAAGGGAAAATACTTATTATGGGTTATTTCTCACGCATAAAGAATTATGTTGCAATGGTGTTCCTTAAGTCAACCTTTACATCTGCTTTCTGGAATGAGAAGTAATTTAAATCTGGGTCTAGAAGCCCAAGCTGCATGCTAAAAAAAATTCCTGAAACAAATTTAGAAAATATATTGTTCACCACAACCAAATCCCTTTAAGGGCATTTCCTGAAGCTCGCCTGTATTTCATATAACTTGACTATTATTGTTTGGTTACTGCAGTAAACATGAGGAAAAGAACTGAATATGCTAGAAAGAAATGCTAACTTGTCTACCATTTATTATAATTTGTGGAAACAGCTGAGTAGCTACTATGAACTGAAAATTAATGTAAACGCTATTTATTCTTATCTGAAACAACTCAAGACAAACTTTAGTGACAACATAAAAAGAAAAATCAGTATTATAATGTAAACTGAGTAAAAGTTGGCATAACTTCCCAAATATTAAGAAACTTCTGTTTATGAATATTTGCTACAAATTGTACATAGCAAAACTGCACTAACTTCATCACCACAACTAGTTGTGTGTTTAGTATAACCATTTGAAATATCAGGCTCTGCTAAAGCGGGTCCTGAAACACAAAAACTGAATGGCCAAAAAGCAGACTTCCATGTACCAAGTCCAAGATGGGCATTTATTGGAATATTCCCTTTCTTGAGGTATAATGATGTCAGAGTTTGTACATATAAGTATGGGGGGGGGGTTAACTACCCCAGTTGGGGGGGTGCAGAGGAGAAGTGTGATATTAAAGACTTGCTCCTCTGTGTTTTCTGGGTTTTTCTCCAGAGTGTTGGCACTCAGCATTTTGAGTGCTGACATTTCAGTAAGGAGCCCTTTATTCACGCAGGTGTTTGTCAAATACCACCTGTGGAATATGTCAACTTTTGTTAATCGTACACAAACAAATGCCAATTTGTAAATAAGTCTTTGTTGCTCTTAAAAGTTTCATGTTAGTCATTAAGATGCAAACAGCTCGTCTGTTTGATTCTTTGTTTACTTCGGTTTATTTATGGGTCAGGCCCACTTTCAGAGGTGACCTGAGGAAAAAAGTTCCCACAATAAATAAACTAAGTTCATAGCAAGTACAACTAAAGCTATTTATTAAAGCAACAAGCTCATTTTCAGAAGGTACCTGGGCAAAAAACTTGCAGCAGTACATCTGCAATCACCAACACTAAGAATGCATCTGCACATGTCCCCCCCCCATTTTTAAACATACTAATGGCCCCAGAACAAAATGCAAGCACCAGATAGTAATTAAAGTAATTAAAGCAGACAATGCGGGGTTTTGACAGGTAGAAACACCACTACTACCTACTGATAATATGTGCAATGGATTACACGAATGGATAACTTGCAAAATTCTTGTCTTCTTACTTTGGAGTAGCATCTTTACTTTTAGGCCTGATTTTCCCCTACAAATGATGCACATATTTTTTGAGGTTATGTCCCTAATTACAGGCTTGATGTACCCTTTCAGCTCTACTTGCATCAAGTTTATATCACCCCAAATGGGACTCAAACCCACAATCCCTGGAGGCAAATGCTGCATCCATTAGGCAACTGAGGCCTAAAACCTTTCAAGGGTGGCACAGTGGCATTGCAGATAATGTTCTCTCACAGCAAGAGGTTCTCTATCTCCATTTGCCTTCTGTGCGGAGTCTGCATGTCCTCCCTGTCTTTGTGTGGGATTCCTCTGGATGCTCCATCTTCTTCCCACATTTCAAAGACATGTTGTAGGTGGACTGGACACTCTAAACTGGCCACAGGTGTGAGTGTGCTTGTAACTTTGGCTCTAGATGATGTCACAGCTGAAGTGACACCCCAACCCTATGTGTAAAAATGTGAAAAGGGGGTTGTGGATGGATTTTTCTTTTCACACAAGTCTGTAAATTCTCTCTCATTACACATGATTTTTGAAGCTGTCTAGTACACAGAAATACACATTAAGTGATCAACACATTAGTGGCTGCAATAATTTAGAAAACAGACATCTTACAACTCTCTTCTACAGAAGCAAAAATAATTACCTTGTGTAGTGGAAGTCTGCAATAGAGTTAACGTCTACAGATTTTACACTGCCTCTCTGATAATGTGCTTAAATTTTTACCATCATTTTTGTGTCACACAGTTTTTAAAACATGTTTAAGAATTGTATCCCACATTCCTACTGGAAAAGTAGGAAGAGTTTTATGCTAGATGATATTCAGATTTTATGCTAATTCAATATGCAGACTGTCAACTGACATACCTATTTTCAAGGGTCCTTTCCACTTTTCAATGTCTGCAGGTTGATAGGGGAGGATATATACATATAATAATATAACATGCATAGCATTGTATACATAAACTCTATATATCTATAGGTTCATAGGTAGGTACTAGGCTATCGGCCCAAGGGCCTACATAAGCCTAGCCAACAAGGTTCCCTGGTTTACGTCACCCAAGAAAGTTATTTTCCTGTGCCACTGTTGAGCAGAGACACAGAAGTGATTCCCGGGGTGTATTTCCTATTTCCCATCCACTCATCAAGATTTTTCTTGAAGAGTGCTAATGAAGAACTTTGCTTGACATAGATGGGTAGCCTGTTCCAGAGTATGGGAAGTCTCTGTGATAGGAATCTATCCCTCCAGCATGTCCTGTTTATTGTGGTGACAAGGTTTAGGTCCCTAGAGCATGTAGCTCGGAGGGACTGGGATTTCTGGGTTTGACATAGCTTTATATGTTAGGCAGAGATCACCTCGGAGTAGGCGATATGCTACGGAGTAAAGCTGCAGTTTTTTGAGATGGTCAGTGTAGGGCATCTTTTTGAGGCCAGTAATCCTCTTTGTGAGGTACGTCTGTGGCCTTTCCAGCTGCTGCAGATTTCTTGTGAGGTACATTCCAAAAGGGGTGTTGTACTCTATAATGGGTCTAATGAGTGTCAAGTAGAGGGGAACAATGACCTCTTTTTTCCTGGATGAGAGCCCTTTTATGATGAGGTGTGCCACGTACAAGGACTTCTTGACTACTGTGGGAATGTGACTATCAAAGGACAGACTACTGTCCACCTGGGTTCCCAAGGTCTCTTATCACACACTCGGTGTTAAGTAGACTGCTGTCTATGTAGTAGTTCATTGGTACAGAGTTTTTACCAAAGGGGATGACAATTCACTTTTTGCCTTTGAGCTTGTGGCCCTGACTCTGACACCAGGCATCTGTCTCAGCAAGGCCCTTCTGTAGGATTTCCACATCATTTGGGGACTCAGCTATGGCTCCTAGTTTGCAGTCATCTGCAAACTTCATTAGACAGAGGCCTTTTGTGTTATCCTGTACTTCAGAGAAGTAGATACCACACAGGAGAGGTCCCAGGACTGAACCCTGTGGTACTCTACTTGTCACTACTTTGAGGTCAGATTTGGAGTGTGCAACTTTTACAGTGTGGGTTCTGTCAGTGAGCCAGTTGGCAACCCATCTTGTGATGTACTGATTTATATCTAGTTTAGTGAGTTCAGCTATAATTCCAGAATAAAATATATCTATACACATCTATATCGATACATACATATGTGTGTGTGTGTGTGTGTGTATATATATATATATATATATATATATATATATATATATATATATACACATACATACATATACACACACATGCTTACATGTTTATTTTATTTATACATATTTTTTTTTTTTAATATTTGTTTACCGGGAAAGTCCGACTTGGAACAAAGCCAATTTTCAGCGGCGGCATGGGGAGAAATGCTCCAGATGCATGTTCTTGTGACGTGGGAGGAAACCCACATGAATGCAGGGAGGAAATGCAGACTCTGCACAGAAGGTGGAAATGCAGACTCTGCACAGAAGGCAGCACTGCCAAGAATCGAACTGGAGAACCTCTTGCTGTGAGGCGACAATGTTACCACTGCACCACTGTGACGTCCTATATATATATATATATATATATATATATATATATATATATATATATATATATATATATATATATATATATATATATACACACACACACACACACACACACAAAGATGCATTTGATTTTCATGACAGAATGAACTGCAGGGTCATTTGTTCAAACGTTCTGCATGCTGTATCTTTGCAGGTAAGTGTATTTATATATGTGTGTGTGTGTGTGTGTGTGTGTGTGTGTGTGTGTGTGTGTGTGTGTGTGTGTGTGTGTGTGAATAATTGTGGCTTACATTCAAGTAAGGGTTATGGAAGGAGATGGATGAAGTGTATGTCCATGTTTTAGTGTATTAGGAAAGGGGATATATTGAATGGTGTGTGTGTGTGTGTGTGAGCTTTCCTTTTGTGATCTTCAGCATGTTCGATGTTTGAGCATTTGAAAGGGTGATTGTTTGCTGTATCTCGTCAGAAGTTTTGAGTGTGATTTTGTGATACAGTGATGAATCACACTATAACCAAATATATGCTTCACGACATACTTAAGCAGTTGTGGTAAAACAAGACTAGACTTATACATTTGAAAAAAGGTGATTCACTACAAGAAATGCATGCATACATTACATGACTTAAGTATTAAAGTTGAAGATAAAGTTATTTTATATGTGTGTGTGTGTGTGTGTGTGTGTGTGTATATATATATATATATATATATACATATATATATATATATATATATATATATATATATATCTATACACACATACATACACACGCACACACATACATATATGACTATAGTATATATATATATATATATATATATATATATATATATATATATATATATATATTACACACGCACACACATCCATATATGATTATAGCTGTTTTGGTCGACATTTGCATTAGTCAATGTCCCAAACAGAAATTACAGTACCTTAAAAATGCAAATGTCGACCTGCTACTACTCATGTGCCCAGAAATAACCGTGGCACAAGCAAAACTCAAAACATAAAAAAAAAGCAAAACATAGAGAACATTGTTTTTTTGAAGGGGAAGTCCGCCTACAACCCAACTACACCCTCTGTGAATTAAATATACTAACAAATGGGGAAAGGGAATATTCCCAAACCCCAAGAGTTGCACAGTCTCACACACCTGTTGACCATCTGTTTAATCGACCAAAAGCAGTTGACTAAATGTCAACCAAACACACTGTTAACTAAAGCATCTGTAACCATGCGCACTTGAACACCTTTTTTTTTTTTTTATTTCACTCACTTGACTATGTGGGTAACTACTAACTGCATAAGGAAGGAGACAACCAGCTATATAAAAACACCACAGCTCATGGTCAGGGGCTATACATTCATGAATGTGACCTAAACAATACTTAATTCCCTAAAACATTCAAGCAATACATTCTGCTACTGCAGAAAAGCAAGTTAAACAACAACCAAAAAGATGACACCACCGAGTAATCCAAAAATGTTTAATTCCACAAGGATTCAAGGATTAAGTGCTTTTGGCCATTTCATAAAGGCCTTCTTCAAAATAAAACTTTCTTAATCATTTCAATCTAATATAATGCCATCCGTTAAATTCCAAAAATCAAGTACAACCAATTAACCAAGTGATAATTGTAGTAAACCAATGAAAAAATGCCAGAAAATGCTTAATTCTTGAATCCTTGTGGAATTAATCATTTTTGGATTACTTGATGGTGTCAGCATTTTGTTTTTACATCATAGTGTTTCGTTTCAAACACTGTTCTGGTTGCACTATCTTTTGAGGCTTTGGCGTAGTTTTGTTTTTTATTTTAAACAAGTTTCAGGCAATAATTTAGACAACTAAGACAATAACTAGAAACATTCAAGAATCACAAAGCCAAGCAGCATGAAAGAGCAAGAATAAGCCTCACTATTTAATATAGTATATCCTTCATTAGCACAGCGCTACAATCCTTGGTCAGAAACCCCTAAGGGCAGGTGATGCAAAAATCTTTGTAAAATTAAATACAAAAGCTCTTAATGCAGACAATCATTACTTGAACAGAAACATGAAGACCAAGCACCTTCCCATCCACTGTGAACCTAGTTGTTGACACTTTGGAGAAAAATTTTCACCAGTAAATCCCACCAAATTATTCAGTTTGTAACAGGAAAAGGACTAGCAACCTAGTATGTCTAGGGCAAAGCATGGAACAATTAGTTTGCAAACATACATTACGTGCCAGCATAAACCTCAACCAATCAGGGAGACTTCTAAAACATCAGTACTTTTAAACTGAACACCGACAGAATAAGAACATATGAATTAATATTCATTTCTGAAGTAAAACTCTAACTCTAATTAATCATCGACATTGTTTATTAAGTATAATTTAGCACCTTTTTCCAAACATCACCAGTTTTATGAGGGATTAAGAGGGACAGAGCAAAAATATGAGTCAAAATCAGGAGCAGTTGAAAAATGTGTACCAGCAATTTGTTCTTGCTAACAGCTCTGCAAGTGAACCAACAAAACCTTCCTTTTAACTCGTCAGTGAGAGAGACAAATACATAAACTGACCAGCAGATGTCACCAAATGGTAGAGAAATAACTTGCATCATACAGTATTACCCTCCCTCAGGTAAACTTTTATTCTTGTTAACTTTCTCTTCCCAAGAAGTTTAAAATATTTCACCTAATTTAGCAACCTCTCAAATAAATCACATACTATGTTACTCTGGCCAGGTCAGTGTCCGTTTCACCTTTGAGGGCTACAGCAAGGATGTAAACAGTGCAGTTGCTGAAATGTCAACGCAGTGCAGCAGGTTCAACCTTGGGGTTAAGCAGGTAACCAATGCAACTGTGCTTATTCAGGGACGAAATGGAAACTAAACCCCACTTCTATTCAAATAAATGTCACCATATGTCAAAGACAGGTTTCATCATCAGACTAACATCATAGTCTGACAAATCTTTTTATACATATTTCGGAAGTTGCATGTAAAAAATGACTAATCAACAACATACAGACTTTTAGAAGAATAAGCTATGTATATAAAAAGGGCAAAACATTTGATAAGATAAAGGTTTACTTAAAAAATGAACCATAAACAGCTACGATAACAAAGCAGTAAATATTTTAGAGTGTAGTTTAAGATGGTCTCATATTCAAATATTCATTCAAAGCAGGAAACCTCCTAGCATTAAACATTCAAGTACATGAACTTTAAACTTATGATGTAGAAGACTTAAACTGCATTGTGTACATTTAGTGAGAGAGTTGCTTTACAAAGTTCATGGATTCAACAATTTAATCTTCTTGTCTTCCCTATGAAAATAAAATAGCATGTCATGCATTGATCCATGTACACTACACTATGGAAAGGCAGGCAAGCACAGTGACTGTCATGCACTGATCCATGTACACTACACTATGGAAAGGCAGGCAAGCACAGTGACTGTCATGCATTGATCCATGTACACTACACTATGGAAAGGCAGGCAAGCACAGTGACTGTCATGCATTGATCCATGTAGACTACACTATGGAAAGGCAGGCAAGCACAGCATGGATCAGTGCACAACATGTGACTGTCATGCACGGATCTACGTACACTACACTATGGAAAGTCAGGCAAGCACAGCACGGATCAGTGCACAACATGCGACTGTCATGCACGGATCTATGTACACTACACTATGGAAAGTCAGGCAAGCACAGCACGGATCAGTGCACAACATGCGACTGTCATGCACTGATCCATGTACACTACACTATGGAAAGACAAGCACAGCATGGATCAGTGCACAACATGTGACTGTCATGCACGGATCTACGTACACTACACTATGGAAAAGCAGGCAGGGATGACATGGATCATTGCACAACATGCGACTGTTGTGCACAGATCCATGTACACTACACTATGGAAAGGCAGGCAGTCAAGCTGGCATGGCATAGAACAGTACACAACATGGGAGTGTCATGCACAGACCCATGTAAACTACACTTTGGAAAGGCAGGCACGACATGGAACAGTGCAAGAAATGCCACTGTTGTGCACTGAACCATGAGCACTACATTACAGAAAGGCAGCACAACATGTGATTGTCATGTACAGATTCATGTATACTACACTACAGAAAGGCAGGCAGGCACGATATGGATAACTGCATGACATGCGACTGTCATGCACAGAACCATGTACACTGCACTATGGAAAGGCATTAGTGATGCACTTCTATCACTCTGCGACTACATTAACAGGGACAATTGCTCACGGCACATTGTTTACAAAAAGTACATCTGAATGTTCACTTCCTCCTTGTAGGTTCTTATCCTGCTCATATCCTTGACTTTAGCTCTGTAAACTGTGATTGGATAAAATAAGTTTTCGACGATAAGTGTTTTCAGCCATTTGGTTTCAGTACTTTGCAATTCAAGCAAAGGATAATTACTCAAAGCAATAAGATAAGGAAAGACTACTAGAGATGAAAGTACAAGTCTGAATGTTACACCAGAACAGGATGTTAAGAGTATTTACCACATGGTAAACTCCCCATGATCCGAGTAAATTGTCCCTGTTTGTTCAATCTTCCATACGTTAGGTTTAATCAGACCACCTGTTAACGTGGATACAGAATAAGTGAAAGAATGCAATCCTCAACTTCCAATAGGCAGATCTGCGACCCCCAGAATGACACAATCACCAGGTGACAGAAGGTGGGGGATACTTTATTCCCAGCCCGAGTTAGTTGGTGGCTTTACCTTTAAACATGTTAATGTCTGAAGGAAATGAATAAAGGCATACAAAGGAGAGAGTGAAAGTAAAACTGGCTTTACAAAGGAACGTATCTTTGGTAGAAACTTCAGTTTATCTGAATTGCCCTGATCATAGTCATAACCCCTAAATAACCCTAAAAACCCCTAAATATGGAAAACATAATAAGGGATCTGGGGATCCAAGTAGACAGTAATCTCTCATTTGATAATCACATTGCCAAAGTGGTTAGAAAATCCTTCTATGTGGTCCACCGAATCACAAAAGGGTTTGCATCCAGAACAAAAGAGGTCATTGTGCCCCTCTACTCATCACTCATCAGACCCATCATACAGTACAACACCCCATTTGGGATGTACCTTACAAGACACCAGCAACAGCTGGAAAGACCACAGAAGTACCTCACCAAGAGGATCACTGGCCTCAAACAGATGCCCTATGTAGCTCGACTGAAGAAACTCCAGCTGTACTCGGTTGCATACCGCCTACTCAGAGGTGATCTCTGCCTGACATACAAGGCCATGTCCAACCCAGAATTGATGGACATGCTCCACCTAAAGAAAACCTTATCCCCTCGAGCCACACACTCTAGGGATCTAAACCTCACCACAACAATAAACAGGACGTGCTGGAGGGATAGATTCCTGTCCCAGAGACTTCCCATGCTTTGGGACAAGATTCCAATCTACATTAGGTAGAGCTCCTCGCTAACACTCTTCAAAAGAAACCTTGATGAGTGGATGGGAAACAGAAAGTTTACCCTGGGGATCACCTCAGTGGCTCTGCTGGACAGAGGCACAGGAACTAATCTAAGGAAGCAGCGAAAGCCAACATATTCTGGCTAGGCTTATAAATACCTTTGGGCAGATAGCCCAGTACCTACCTATGAACCTATTAACAAGACAGAAGAAAGTAGAGTTGTGTAAAATCTTACCATAACAGAAGATGTTCTTCTCTTAACTGTTCCAGTATTCTTCAATGAAGGACTCTCCTGTGCAGGGTAGCCCGATGCTTGGTCAGTATGCAAAGGTCAAAGATCTTGTATGCACCGTAGGTAACATTTATGCTACCCACATAGAATATAGGGCATAAAAAGGGGTGTATGGACACAACTACCTAGAAATGAATTGCCCCAGAAGGGATGTATGGATGCAACTACCTAGAAATGAATTGTCCCAGAAGGGATGTGTGGACGCAACTACCTAGAAATGAATTGTCCCAGAAGGGATGTGTGGACGCAACTACCTAGAAATGAATTGTCCCAGAAGAGAACAATCAAAGGAGTCCATGCATATCCAGAATGAAAAATGCAGAACAAACAAGAGGTGGTTGGAGGGAGCAAATAATGCAACAATGAACAGAGGGGCATCTACTATTATGGTAAGATTTTACACAACTGTACTATGTCCTTTTATGTCACTGTTGCAGTGTTCTTTACCTAAGGGAGAGTGAAGAGATTCTACATAACTGTACTATGTCCTTCTATGTCACTGTTGCAGTGTTCTAACCAGAAGGGAGATAAAAAAGCTCAAGAAAAATAATGGGAGGCGGAAGGCTGAGGCGTGCCCTCAACAAACCCACATAAAATGGTTTCAGCAAAACTTGCTCTGGCCCGAGAAACCATATCCAACTTATAATGTTTAATAAAAGTATGGACAGAAGCCCAACTAGCAGCTTCAAGGATGGAATTGGTGTCCAACCCCTTGAAGAAGGCACCAGAAGAGGCAAAAGACCTAGTGGACTGAGCTCTAACAAAAGTATACAGAGACTTGCCATGAAAAGAGTAACAGGAAATAGCCTTAGATATCCAGGAGGAGATGGTTTGCTTAGAAACAGCCAAACCCAAAGACCTGGGATGAAAGGAAACAACAAGATGATCAGACTTAAGAATAGTCCTAGTTTTATCCAAATAGTACCCGAGCTGTTTGTGCAAATCCAATGTATTCAGGACGCTCTCACTAGCAGACTGAGCAGAAGGGGAAAAGGAAAGGAGTTGTACTGACTGATTCAAAGATAACTCATTTACTACCTTGGACATAAAGGAAGGATTAGTAAGAACCGACACCCCGTCCCTAAGAAAACCAAAAAAGGGGGAATGGCCATAAGGGCCGGGAGCTCAGAAACTCTCTGAGCAGAAGTAAAAGCCAGCAACAAAACAGTCTTCCAGGTACAAAGTTGCAAAGAAGCAGAATCTGCAGGCTCAATAGGAGACTTAGTCAATTTTTCCAAAACAAAATTAAAGTTCCAAGGAGAAGGAATAGGTTGGAGACCTAATACACAGGACACCTTCAAGAAATTGTCTTACCTCAAAATAAGTCAGAGGAGGATTCAAGAGCAGATAAGCAGAAATGGCTTACAAATGGGCCTTTACAAAAAAATAGGCCAAGTGAACAGGAGCAACTCACACAAATAAGAGAGGACCAGAGTGACCCCCTACCCCACACTGAAAAAGGGTCCTAGTTACTGTAGGACACCAGATCAAAAATCTTTTCTATTTAGACATAGAAGATTTTCTGGTTGAGGGTTTCCTTGTCTCCTCTAAAACTGTGAGCACATCGTCAGAAAAGAGGTGCCTGAAAGGGATCAAAGCCCTATCACCCACAGTGCCAGCTGCACAGTACAGGTGGTATTGGATGACAGACCGATTGAACTGTGTGACGAGATTCATCTGATGAGGTAACCTGTGATTACTTCCCCTGGCCAGATGTGTTGAGAGGAACTAGCTCTGTCTCGGCCAAAAGGGAGTCACTAGCAATATTTTCAGGGAGTCCAGCTGAATCTTCTGCCGGACTCGTGGAAGTAGAGGAAGAGGAAGGAAAGCATAAAGAAACATCCCCTTCCAAGGAAAAGAAATGGTGTCAGTCTTCCATGCCAGATGGCATGATAGTCTGGAACAGGAGAGAAGAAGCTGCCTGTTTACAGGGAAGGCAAAAAGATCTACCGGAGGAATACTCCACCAATAGACAATGTATAAAAACAAATCTCTGTGAAGCATCTGTTCGTGAGCCTGTGTTTTGTACCTGTTCAAGGAGTTTGCCACTATACTGTGCTCTGAAGGAATGCACACTTCCTGAAGAGTTAGCTGATAATTGAGTGCCACCTCTGAAGCCAAAAGATCCATCCTGCAGAGGAGGTAAGACTGTCTGCCCTCTGCTTGTTAACATACCACATTACTGTAGTGTTGTCTGTGTACACCTTCAAGGGGCATGGAGAGAACATGGGGTGAAAAGCCTGAATGGTCAGAAGGAGAGCTCTCATCCCCTCAGATGCTGATATGGTCTGACTTCAGATGGGAAGGTCAAAGATCCTGAACTTTCAGGTGACCAAGAGAATCCCCCCACTCCATGTCTGAGGCATCAGTGAATAGTTCTTGAGAAGGGACTGGAGGCTAAAAGGGCCAGCCTGGATTGACAGCGAACTGTTGAATCTACCACTCAAATTCCTCCTTTTGACAGTGAAGGAGAGGTACACTGAGATCCAGAGGGTGACACTGCTACAGTCAAACCAACTTGAGGTACCATTGAAGCTTCCACATATGCAGTCTGGTAAGAGAAAGCACTGGAACAGAAGAGGCCATGAAACCCAGAGCACGAAGAAACTCCCTGGCTGGCACGGCAGTCAGAGGAAGAAGAGAGTGAAAGAAGGCTGCCAATGACAAAGCTTTTTTAGGCAGAAGACAGGTCAACACTGGCACCATCTGAATCCTGCATCCCAGGTACACATGATCCGAGAGGGAGTCAGGACAGACTTTTGGAAGTGATAGCAAACCCTACACTGAAGAAGAGAGAGTGTGAACTGCAGATCCTGTAATAAAAGACTTGGAGAAGGCACCTGAAGCAACAGATCATCTAGATAAGGAAAAATCTGAATGCGTTGGAGCCTGCATAAGGCAATCACAAGAGCTAGGCATTTTGTGAATACCCCTGGGGCAGTACAGAGGCCAAAGGGTAACAGAGACAACTGAAAATGAGAGGAAAACACAGTGAAATGTAAACTTCCTGATGAGAGGGTAAATAGGGATATGAAGGTAAGCATCTTTCAGATCCAAGGACACCAGAAAAGCCTGGGGTAATAAAATAGTAAACAGAATTTGAAGACTTTGCATCTGAAAAGAAAGGATCTCGAAAAAGGTGTTGAGCCAGGAGGGATCCAAAATAGGTCTCCAAGTACCTTCCTTTTGAGGAACCAGGAACATCCTGGAATAAAATCTCCTTCACACTTGGGAAGGTAGGTCTGTTTGAAGGGTTCCTTGGTTCACCAGGTACACTAGAACCTCCTGAAAATAAGGAAGTTGCTCTAGAAGAGATTGAACAATCCCTGAAAAAGGGGGGAGAGATTTCCATACCATGGAGTAGACCTGATGGATGACAGAAAGAACACAAGAGTGTAAAATGATGAGATGCCAATTTAGAAAACAAAGGGAGAGCCGAAGGGACAAAGGAACCTGTTCTAAAAGAAGCAGGGGCAGATTGTCCAAGAGAAGCAGGCGTATCAGATAAAGGAGGCTTCTGGGCCACAGATATCTGAGAAGCCTAAGCAGAGGGGGCCTGCCTTTCTTGCCCTCAGAAGCCTGGTGCAGTTGCCTCCAAAGAAAAGCAGACCTAGAAGGATAATTCCAGTGGAACTTCGGGACAAGAGATAAAAATGTTTTAAGGTCCTGCAAGGGTTTGCCTTTCTCTCGAAGAGACATAAAAATGTCACCAGCAGCAGTCCTAAAAAAGTACAGTTTTGTACCTACCATAAATGTAGATGTCCGATAGATATGCAACTGCAGTCATAACATATGGGTTGTCCTGCCTCAGGCAGCCTTCGGTCGGCCGGATTCCAAAGTCTGGGTCCGACGTCGGCTGATGTCGCATTTCTCTCTGACGTCAGAGCGGCTGGAGTATATAAGCATCAGCCAACGCCATCTTCTTCAGTGTTTCTTGCCCCAGATACCAGGTGCCCTCCAAGGAAGGCTGTAATCAAATTGGAAGAAAAACAGAATTCCAGACAAATAAACAAGCAATAAACAGATACACCATAACAGATATCCCCAGCTAAGGGTAACAGGGATAGGAGTGGACCCAAGGCATAGAGGGGAAGGAGGGAGGGAAAACCCGACTGCAGTTGCATATCTATCGGACATCTACATTTATGGTAGGTACAAAACTGTACTATGTCCTTCAAGAATGCAACTGCAGTCATAACATATGGGTTGAATACCATAGCTTAGCTGGGGGAGGTGGAATGCTCTAAGAAAAGGATGGTGTAGCTATCAATCCCTGCAGGACTGCAGAAGCAAAGCCTGCTCTGGATCTGGAATATAGAGGAAGGTTGTAGTGTTTGGAAAATGTATGCACGGAGCTCCATGTAGCAGCTTCTAGAATGTCTTTGTAGGCACCCCTCTTAAGAATGCTGTTGAGGTGGCTGTAGCTCTGGTGGAGTGTGGTCTGACATTGGCTGGTACACTCTTTCCATGGAAGGAATAACAGAATCTGATGCAATGTCCAATCCATTTTGAAATAGTCTGTTTGGAAATTGCTTTTTCTTGTACTCTAGGGGCGTAAGCTACGAAAAGCTGATCAGACTTCCTACTGGTCTTGGTTCTGTCCAGGTAGTAGCGAAGTTGTCTGTGAATGTCCAAGGTATGCAACAGTCTTTCCCCTTTGTTTTCAGGATTGGGAAAGAAAGTAGGCAGGTGAATGGCTTGATTTAAAGAAACCCTAGATACCACTTTTGGCATAAAGGTAGGGTTGGTTCGTAAGGAGACCCTGTCTCTGTGAAAGATTATGAACGGTGGTATTGCCATTAGGGCCTGTAGTTCCGAAACCCTTCTTGCTGAGGTAATTGCCAACAGGAAAGCTGTCTTCCATGAGAGAAATTGTAAGTCCACAGAAGCTGCTGGCTCAAAGGGAGGTAGAGTCAGTTTTTCTAGGACAAAGTTGAGGTCCCAAGCTGGTACTGGAGCCTTTCTTGGTGGCTTTATATTCTTGATTCCCCTAAGGAATTGCCTTAACAAAGGATGTGAAAACACAGGTGGATCAGTGTTATACCTGGCTGAAATAGCTGAAGCATGTATTTTTATGGAAGAATATGAGAGTCCATTCTGTAGCATATCTGCCAAATATTCCAGAATGAGAGGGATGTTCAATAATGATGCATCATGACCCTTGCTGGTATTCCAAATGCTGAATCTCTTCCATTTTGCTGAGTAAACCTTTCTGGTGGATGGTCTTCGGGCTTCTGTTAGTATCCTCTGAACTTCCTTGGAGAGAGATAGATTGAGGTTATTCATGGGATCTCCCAAGCTGTTAGCTGCAGCGTCTGAATGTTGGGATGTACTGTCTTGAAGTTGTGTTGAGTCAAAAGTTGGGGCCATTGGGGAAGGGCCCACTTTTTGTTGTGGCATATGGTCCGTAGTAGTGGGTACCAGTGCTGTCTTGGCCAGTCTGGAGCTATTAGGATCCCCTTGGGATTCTCTGCTTTGATCTTTAGTAATACTGTGGTCATCAGTGGCAGAGGTGGGAATGCATAGAATTTTAGGAATTTCCAGTTGAATGAGAGAGCATCTGTTTTCCATGCTTGTGGATGATATGTCCTTGAACAGAACTTTTGTAGATGATGATTGAGGTGGGAGGCAAATAGGTCTACTTCTGGCCTGCCCCATGTCGAGGTGAGTCGTATGAAGATTTCTGGATGTAACCTCCACTCGTGGTGGTCTAGGAAATTCCTGCTTAGGCTGTCCGCCAGCACATTGTCTTTGCCTGGAACAAACTGGGATTGCAACTGTATGTTTATGCTCAGTGATTTAAAGATTCATTGTCAGTCTGCAAAGGGGGTAAGAATGGGTGCCCCCCTGCTTGTTTATGTACCACATCACAGTGGTGTTGCCTGTCCGTATTAGCAGGTGGCCTTGCTGAAGTTGTTGTCGAAAGGCCTCGATGGCATGCATTACTGCCAGCATTTCTTTTTGGTTGATATGCAGATGTGTTTCCTTTGGAGACCATTGTCCTTGAATACATCTGCCCTCCATGTGCGCCCCCCCATCCAAGGTCTGAGGCGTCTGTGGTCATGGTCTGTGTTATCTGAGGTTTTTTGAATGACATACCTGTGTTTGCCTGGCTTACCGAGGCCCACCATAGAAATTCCTTCTGTAGGCATGGAATGAGCGGTATGGTTGTCTCTAGGTTGTTGCTGTGCTGAGACCATAAGCTTTTTAGGTACCATTGTAGCTTTCTCATGTGTAGTCTTGCTAATGGAACCAGGAGAATGTAGGATGCCATGTAACCCAGGGCCTGTAGGAATCTCCTTGCAGTCATCTGGGTGAGCTTTGCCAAACCTTTGAAATAATGAGTTAACTTCTTTTGCTTGTCTTCTGTCAGGTAAGCCATTTGAGAGGCTGTGTCTAGTTTGACTCCTAAGAAGGTTATTTGCTGGGATGGCTGAAGTCTTGACTTTTGGAAGTTGACTGTGCATCCCAGAGCCTGTAGCAATTGTATGACATAATTCAAGTTTTTTGTCAAAATCAGTTTGTCGTCCGCTTGTATGAGGCAGTCGTCCAGGTACGGGTAAATTTGGATCCCTGGAGCCTGCAATGAGCAATTACTGAAGCCAGGCATTTCGTGAATACTCTGGGCGCAGTAGATAAGCCAAATGGCAATGCTGAGAATTGATAATGCTCTGGCCCTGCAAGAAATCTGAGGTATCTTCTGCAGCTGTGTCTGATAGGGACATGCAGGTATGCCTCCTTGAGGTCCAGAGTAATCAGCCAAGACCCCTTGCCCAACATGGGAAGGAGTTGCTGTAGAGTCAGCATTTTGAACTTTGGTACTATGAGAAAAGTGTTTAATGCGGACAAATCCAGTATTGGTCTCCATTGAGTTTCTTTTCTTGGAACAAGGAACAGTCTTGAGTAAAACCCTGGCCTTGTTCTTGTTGTGGAACTTTTTCTATTGCTTTGATCTGAGCAAGCAGAGAAATTTGCTTGATAGCCTCTGCCCTCTGGTTTTGTGGTAGGTTTGGCATGCCTTGTTTTCTTGGTAAGGTATGAAAGTGGAACCTGTAACCTTGGTCTATAATGTCCAAAATCCATTTGTCCTTTGTCAATCTGTGCCAATTGTCTGAAAACAGAGATAATTTTCCGCCCAACGGAGCTTCTGTTTGCTCCTTGGTCAGCGGAAGTAGAGGAAAGTCATTGAGATTGTTCCTGTGTGGCAGGAGAAACCCCTGCGTCACTTCTTTGGTTTGTTGGTTGCCATTGTCGTCCCCTGTAGGAACCTCTGTATTGCCCTCTTCCTCGGCCACGCCTGTTTTTACCCCTTTGAAATCTTTCAGGGTTAGGAAAGGACCAGTTTTTAGGAGGCCAATTTCTGCTGAATCTGGGAGGCTGAACCTGGAGGAAATCTTTGACTGTCTGAACCGACTTGGCTTTTTCCTCAATGGACTTTAACACATCTTTAGCATTAGCACCAAAAAGCTTGTTCTTTTCCAAGGGTGCATCAAGAAGTTTTGCCTTAACATGATCTGGTAGAGGTTGTTCTTTTAACCATGCATGTCTACGAATGACCGCCCCTGTCATAGCTGCCCTACATGAAGCTTCCAATGCATCATATCCACACTGCAGAAAGTGATTGCTAACTTGCTGAGAATTATGTACAGCCTCCTGCAAAGATTTCCTATCTAAAGGTTCAGGAGAGGCCAATGTTTTCTGTAAATCATCTAACAGGTAATCCTGATATTGAAACATATGAAAGAGACAATTGAGAGCTCTCATAGATAAAGTAGTGGAGGTGTAGACCTTCTTCCCCCATCTCTCTAATGACCTAGCTTCCCTGTTAGAAGGTAAGGGATTTTTGGAGGTGGTAGCTGAAACCCCTTTCGGTCCCTGTGAAATTGTTTCTAAATCAACAGCATGGGCCCTAAAGAAATGAGAATGTGTTTCTGGGACCCTATAGTATCTGTCAGGTTTGGCAGGAGCAGGAGGAAGAGAATCAGGGGTAACACTGGAGTTAGAGTATAGATCATCCAAAACATCAAGCACAGGAGGTATAGCTAAGGGCCTATGCTAGGGCTTTTTAAGGAAGGTTCGAAGGCGCTGTCTGGAATCAGAATATTCCTGGCCTTGCCACTTAAAATGTTCCCTCATGGAATGCAGAACTTCCCCAAAAGAAATATCCTCAGGAGGGGAGGCCGAGGGGATGGAATCCTCTGCATCCGAGTCCTCATAGGTCTGGAAGGGCTCTTCCTGGCTATCAGAGTGAACAGAGTCCTCAGAATCTTGATCTGAAGGGAGAGGGTCAGAGGGTTCAACCCGGGGCCTCTTAGAAGGGGGCTGGGATCCTCTCTCTGGATGGGCCTGGGAACCTCTGATCATGGAAATTAAGTCTGCGGCCATAGTCATGATTTGTGTTTCAGGAGTAGGCTGAGGTAAGGCTTTAGCAGTAAGGTGCTTGGTCTTGCTGGCTGCCTTAGCACGTGTGTAGGCCTTGATAGACATGGACATAGGAGGCCTAGCAGCTCCACGTGCAGGAGTGACCTTATTCCACAGTAATGGTCTCGGGCATTTCCTCGGTTTCAGTATCCGGAGGAAAATCAATAACTGGCGTCGGTGTGGTCTCCGGTATCGGAGGTATCGGTAATGCGGTGTCTTCGGTTCGGAGCGGTGAAATAACCGCCTCAGAGGGAACCGGGGCACTCGCGGTAGGTTTTGGTGTGGTGTCGGTGGAAGACGCGGGCCGAGGATGTCGGTCCCGGTCTTTTCTTTTCTTGGGAGTTTGCGATGTCGGTAGTTCCGACGGCATTGTATAATCGAATTTTTCGCCGAAAAAGTCTTCAGTGAACTCCGCCCGGCGCCTGAGAGTGCGCTTATTGAAGCGAGCACAGGCAGCACAGGCCGAGACGTCGTGGTCTGGGCCAAGGCAAGGAAGGCAGTAAGAGTGGAAATCCTTATGAGGTATTTGTTTACCACAAGACAAACAATTATTTACTTTTTCAGTAATTTCTGACATCGGCTGAGGCAAGAAAAGGTCCCCAAAGGGGTACTTAGCTTTTTTAATGACTTCGGATTCGAAGAATACAGGAGCTGACCGACCGGCACTTGCGAACTGCTTCTGCTTCGGGCACCGCGCGGCAAGAAAGACTGAAGAAGATGGCGTCGGCTGATGCTTATATACTCCAGCCGCTCTGACGTCGGAGAGAAATGCGACATCAGCCGACGTCGGACCCAGACTTTGGAATCCGGGTGACCGAGGGCTGCCTGAGGCAGGACAACCCATATGTTATGACTGCAGTTGCATTCTTGAAGGACATCATATTTATTATCCAAAGGCGCATCCAATAACTTGGCCTTAATGTCCTCAGGTAGAGACTGTAGACAAAGTCAAGAACAATGCTTCCTGATAGACCCAAAAGTCTCAGCCCTAGAAGAGGCATCAGCAGCATCACAACTACACTTAATAGAGCAGTGAGCCATTTGAGAAGCAGAAACTAAAAAAAGAGAAGGCAGAAGATTTGCCTTCAGAAACAGAGAGGACAGATAACCTGAAAAGCCAGAGCAATCAAGGCCAGAGCATACCTGGTCATGTGGGTCTGGTAATTAATAGCCCTAAAGGCCAAAATAGAGACAGTGTAAACTTTCTTTCCAATCCTCTCCATTGCCCTATCTTTATGAGAAGGCAAAAATCTGGAAGAGGGTAAAAGTTTAGAAGGTTTGTCAGAAGAGACTGACACCACAGCAGGATCAGCAGGAGGATATTTAAATTAATATTGACAATCCTCAGGAACCTTACAGAACCTCTCAGGTTTCTCAGGAGCGGGATGCTGAGAATCAGGAAACTTGGAAGCAGCAATGAAAGTGTCTAACAAGGCAGCCAACACAGAGGAACTGCAGATGGTTTAAGAGTATCCACCTGAAGCAGCTCGTAATATGTTCTCCGATTATCTGATGCTCGAGAAGAATCCAACTTAAACAATTTCATTCTTCTAGCAATTGTAGCCCCACAGGACAATTCTTTGAAAGGAGACTCGGGGCTAACAGACTCCCCTTCAACAGAGCCATAGGCTAAAGGTGAAGGCATCTGTGAAGATTAGGACAAAGACCCCTCACCAGATAGTGGGTCCTTATCCAAGGTATCTGGTTCCCTAAACCATTTAAAGGAGCAGAGGTCCAAGGAGGAGCAGGTAACAAAACTCCTTGAGCAGGCTTTAGGACCATTAAGACAGAAACAAACCCTGAGTAAACTCTTGCCATTCCCTTTGAGGATCCTTAGGATGGACCAATACAAGCTTCAGTTTTTGTCTTTTCTTTGAAAGACATCAGCCCTAATAAATACCAGAGATTCCAACCCTTGGTGAGGTTCGATATGAGAACCTGGAACTTCCTAACCAATATCTGCAGAATCCCTCTCGGATCCTCCGAGATAATCAATCACGGTTCCCCTAAATGTCCAAAGCAGGCACCTGCAAAGCCTCATAGGATGTGTGAAAAGACAAATCTATGCCAGCCTATGACAGGGTTCAGGCAGAGGAATCCTATGTAGATGACCAACAGATATTACCTGCTTCTAGAGTGACATCTGGTGAAGGATGGACAGCTAAAGAATCTGGCCAAGATTTCTTGGCCTTCATTTTACCTAGCTGGAGTATCTCAGGGTTAAAGAATTTTGACATGGTACCCTGGGCTAACTGTTTAAGATGTTGGTTTTCAAGATAAATGGCCAGGGAAGACAAATGGCTCCTGAATGTCTTAGCCACAAATGCCTTACATTTACTACAAGAGGTATGGTCCTGGGAAATACCCAAACAAAAAATAAGACACCGCTCGTTACAATCCTTATGGGGAATTTGTGTCCAACATTATCTTTTTCCCTTTTTGGATGACTTGAACTCTAGGTAGTAAAATAAAATGAAAGACCAAGAAAAGTTTAAAAAAAATCCCTAATGGGGCACTTATCTGGTGTTGCTAAATATTCAGTAGAGTAACAAGGTGCTCAGACCAACTGGCAAAAATGGCATTTGAACTGGTGGCAAAGAAGTTCTGGGTAGTAGCATCTGTACATCCCTTTTATGCCCTACGTTCTGTCCAGGGAGCATAAATGTGACATATAGCACATACAAGATCTTTTTAGGCTTTTGCATACTGGCCAAGCATCGGGCTGCCCTGGGTGGAAGATCCCTTCTATGTAGAATACTACAACAGTGATACAAAAGGACATCTAAAGGTGATTAATAACAAGTCTACTTTTATTAAATTAAGATGTTGATCCCACTTTTTATGTGAAAGACTGTAAAATACATTTACTTTTCAGGTACTAGGGTCAAGGGTATAGATGAAACCACACAAGAGTCAGACATAAATTGAATATTAAAGGCCTACCCTCTGGTGCAGATGGATGAAGCCCTATCTGTGACCTGAAAACCGAGGCTTAATTAGTGGTATTGGTACTGGACAGGACGGGAAGGACTGGAGTGAGTGGCTATTGCTAGCTTCCTCATCGTGGGTGAAGGTATGCAGCCTTGGCTTGATGCTTGAGGGACAACTAGAGGTAGTACTAGGTGCTGCACCTGCACAGAACAGGTCAACTGAGCACATGTTGCCCAGTGGTGTATTCCACAAAGCTTGGGAAGATGTGTAGAGGCATGCATGCTCCCATGGTAAACAGCATAAAGTAGGGCTCCAGATCTGCTGTAGGGGTTAGCAATCCCAGGGGTAGGGAAGGGATTCCCCTCAGTATGGCAGACAGGCTCACTCCTTACTGTTTAACTCTTTGAACAAACGGGCTGGGGAGGTGCTGCAGACTGGGAATGAATGGGATGCAAGACTCTTGCCAGGCTGGAAGGTGCCTGGAGGCTGCTGCTCCTCTAAAACAGGAAGAAACAGGGCAATAGGGTGAAGGAAGGTGAGCCACTGGGCAAGACCCAGGGACAGTGGGGGGTAGGTATGAGTACTTAAAAAAACATTAAAATAGTAATTTGGAATGGCAGTAGAACTGATATTAAGCACAAGAACGTCTTAACTCTAGGCATGGATATTACGAAGATGTTTCTTGCTTTGAGTGCTTACACAGCTGCTGCTCATTTATGTGCCACTACCTGAAGAACAGGACATGCTGTGCAAAGGAACATGAAAGTTAAATGTGCACATGCATATCCTGACAGAAATTATGAAACACCCACTTGTAGTTATACTTCACAATATACACTTGTTTTTAAACAGATACTGGTTAGCTTTAGAGGGACTTTATCAGCAGCAGGTAAGGTTTTGTAAAGCTTTTTCAAGCAGTGAGTTTAAGTGCATTAAGTTCAATGGCAAACTTAGCACTTCAGCATTCTATTATATTTTACATTTGTTACAATAGCAAGAAAGTTTTGGGGAAAGGAAAGTCTTGCTGCCTTATACAAGTTTCTCCCTGAAGTCCCAGTCCCATTAAGCCATCTCCCAATGCTCATACAAACTCATCACTTCTGACAGTGGCAGTATATACTGTAAACTGGACAGGTTCATAGGTGTGTACTAGGCTAACAACCACTAGGGCCCTTATAAGCCTACATGTGCGACCCAAAGATGACCCACAAATTTGATTAATATATGAGGAGATTTACTGACTCCCTCTGTCAATCAGAGACACAGCCGCAAGACCAAGGGTGAATTTCTGATTACCCATCCGTTGGTCCAAGTTATGCTTAAAGAGGGATTGGGAGGAACTCTGCTTCAGATGGATGGGGAGCCTATTCCAGAGAATGGGAATTCTCTGAGAAACATCTCTTTCCCCCTCCCTCCCTTCTCTATCTCTAGTGTCATATTTATGTCACAAGCACAATTTATTTTATCTAGTATTAGTTTTGATGTTTTGTGGATGTGCAATAGATTTCTCAAAACAGGGTCCATGGATGCCTTCTACACCAGGCAAAGACCACCTCTCAGAAGTCTGTATGATACCAAGTAAAGACACAGGGCTTTAAGGCGATCAGTGTAGGACCTTTTGTTTACTCCCTGTATTCTTTCTGTAAGGAATCTTTGTGGACATTCCAGTTGCTGCATGTGTCTGGTCAGGTACATACCGAAGGGGGCATTATACTCTATGATGGGTCTGATGAGGGCCGACTACAGTGGTATGATGGACCTAGATGTCAAGCTCTTGCTTATAAGCTGAGCACCATAAAAGGATTTTCATACTGCCTTGGACACACTTGAAGGCTACGTTACTTATCTGCATCAGTTCTTAGATCCCCGACTACTGAATCCACTTTCAGAGATGTTTCATTGATGATGTAAATTTCTTGGTATTGTGTTTTAAGCCATGGATTCAGTATAAAGCAGCAGTATGTATCAGACCATCCTGTAGGGTGATCTGATCTTGGGGAGATTCAGTTACTGCTCCCTGTTTGTAATCACTCGGCTAGCCAGAAGCCTTTGACACTGGCTTTGACATCCAAGAAGAAGATGCCGAAGAGGAGTGGGCCTAGCACAGAGCCCTGGGGACTCAAATGGTGACTGGCCTCTTTGTACAGGTGGTCTCACTGATTCTAGCCTCCTGGGTCCCATCAGTGAGACAGTTAGCTATCCAGCATGTTATAAAGTGGTTTATTCCTACTTCTGTAAGTTTGTTGACAATGCCTTAGTGAGGTACTGTATGAAATGTTTCAGCCAGATTTAGGAATTCACCTTTTTCCCCTCATCCATTGCCTTAGAAACCTTTTCTAAGAAGTTCATCAGATTCAGTAAGCATGACTTTCTTTAACAAAGCCAAATTAGGATGGATCCAGTGTCTGGGGGTTTCCTATGTCCTTGATGATAATTCCCATGATAACTGTTTCCATGGCTCTGCAACTAAGACTAGTCAGACTAATGGGCCTGTAGTTTCCAGGATCTGTTGAGGGTCCTCGCTTATGGAGAGAGATGACTGCCACAGTCCAACAGTTTTATGGCGCAAAGCCTGTTTTAAGAATTTTTAGGAGTATAGTCAAATGACTCCAGAGGTCCTGATAAGTCATATTTTAGACTGCTCATGAGGCATCCTGGGATGCTACTGGGCCCCACTGAGCTTGTGCTCTTGACTTTAATGAATGTAGCCAGTACATGCTCCCTAGTTATAGTCGGAGGGGTTATGTTTGAGGGTATTTCTTGGGGGATGGTTGCGGGTGAGAGGGGGGATAAAGGTGGAAATGAATTAGTCCACTATCAGGTATGCTGTATTGCCAGGCTTGGTGAATGTGGCACCTTTAACCACCAGTTCAGCACATTGCTGTATGCTGACCTTTTGATTTTTCACATAGTTGAAGAAGGCCTTACAGTTATCTTTTACCAGAGAGGCCATCTTAACCTCAAAGTTGGCTTTGCTTGACCTAATTAGCCCTTTTAGTTGCCTATTTAGTTGAATTAGAGAGTTTTATCTTTATGGGAACTACCCTTACTGTTTTTGCCATAATTTTATTAAACAAAAGTGCATTAACTATTTTAAAATATATAATGTGACTTAGCTTTCTGCTTTGTATTACCATTGGTAGAACAAAGAGGAAAGCGGCATCTAACAAACACTTCTGGTGAAGGAAAGCCATGATGCTTTGCAGAGGCGTCCTGCTGATGTCTAATCTAGGATGGTGAGTTCCCTGAAATATGGTTGGTGCAAGATTGCAGGGCAGGCTCTCATATAAATATGACCCTTTTATAAGCAACATCTTCTTCTATAAAGCTGTTGCAAAAAGAGATAGTTACTAATTAGAAAGTGCTACAGGAACGCAGGACTTGCATTCTACGTTTTGTTGCTTATGTTAGGATAAAATAAAGGCAGCATCCTCAAGAGCGTTTCTGGGGA
The DNA here is from genome assembly GCF_019279795.1 of Protopterus annectens. Lineage (NCBI taxonomy): Eukaryota > Metazoa > Chordata > Ceratodontiformes > Protopteridae > Protopterus > Protopterus annectens. Next base: position 99,208,123 of record NC_056746.1, read on the forward strand.
CATGAAAACTTTACTGTCTGAGGTTTGATTTGGGCAGGACAGCAGGCTAATAAATTCATCTGTTCTGCAAGTGGCAACTTGTTTAATAATGTTATTGTTTTAATTATTCTAAATGAGCTGGAATATTCTCTAATTCAACTGTTTGTAAGGAAAATATGTTGATCAGGTATGTGCAGAAACAATCCTCTGAAAATGGGTAATACAGGTTTAAATGATCACATTAAGAGGAAGGACAAGATTTACAAAACATGGAAAGGAAGAGTTGATGCAATAGCAGCTACACAATAACAAGCAAATGCTGTGTTCAGATTTTCTTGCATAATACATCAAACAACTCTGGTGCAGGATTCAGCGAATACGGAGTTCATCTGTTTGCATTTTTAAGAAAATTACGAAACGGTCGTGAGAAACCCTGACCAGTACTTCCAGCCTGTCTTCATAAACTCTAGCAAGGTTTGTTCAGCGTATTTCAAAATTCTTTATGCAGATGGTTAAACCGGACTTGGAGAATACAGAAAGAGAGGAAAATAGCAACCACCATCACTCTCTGTCTTCAAATCAGTCACTTTAAACTGAATTTTTGAATACTGAGGGCCTGAAGAAGAAGACAACAGAAGGCTCAGATGGAATATGAAGCTGTGATATGTAGTGAGCTAGACACAACACCACCAGTTCTGTAGCTGTTTAACAGAAGCCTAAGTAAAAGAACAGTGGTAGGACGACGGACGGCAGAAGGAATTGTGTCAGTATGTAGGGAGGCCAGATCAATGAATTCCATTCTTATAAAGTAGGAAAAGTAGGCATAGGTTTCATGGGTGTTTACTAAGCTAACCATACATTCCAAATCTCTGACAAAAGTATTAGACTAATCAGAAAGGGAAGGAGCAAACTACACACAAAAATATGGGAATTGTGGGAAAAATATATGCAGAGCAGGAGCGACGTTTAAGAGGCAGAACTTGAATGAGCCATATAATGCTTAACTGACAATGACTGGATGGCTTACACGAGATGTATAATGTTTGCAACTACAGTTGCTTCAATGGTGTCTGTGATGTAAACTGTAACTAAAGTGGTATCATTTTGTATGTTTTTCATTTAGATAAATGTAAGATTGCCTTTATCATATGCGAAAATTTAATAAAGATGCTTTTGGGGGGGGGTATTAGACTGATCAAGTGGCAGAGTGACCAGTGAAAAGTGTAGCTGAAGACCGCCCAAAAGACAAGTAGAAAAGGAAGGCAGATAATCAAATGTACTAGCAGCATGCAAGACAAGCAGAAGAGAAGACAAATAACTTGTTTGCAGTCTCAGTGCAGAAGGCTGTGGATTCTATTCCCACACCAGGTAGCTGGATTCATTTTTCAGTACGTACACTGTAGTACAACATAAGGGTGGTGCTGCACTCCTAAGTGTGCTTTCCTTCACATGACATGTGAAAAAAAGAGGCCCCATGTCACCGATTTGGCAGTTCAGATAAATGTAAAAGAGCCTTGGAATTTATCGAAAACACTGGGGAAGTTCCCTAATGCCCTGGCCAAATTTCTCCTAATCAGTATGAATACCACTTTGGGTCTTGCCTGAAAAGAGGCCACTGTCCCAATGGGACTACCCAGTCAGTCAAGTATAAATATAAAAACTTGTACTAATTTCCTCACTCAAGGCTAGCCAAACTAATCACACCATAAGAGAATTTGCAGCACTTATCAATTCATCAAGACAGGTTCTGAGGGCAGCTAAGGTGTTATGTTATCTGAAGTACAATTAGAGTTTATTCCACAGTTGAGGCACACATTTTAAGGTACCAACAGATGTCTTTCCCTATCACTGTTGCAGTACTCACCACTTCTGTGATCTCCCGCCGAGGACAGCCCAACATCTGGCCAGCATACCAAAGCTTTTATGACCTTTGGGGCATCATACACAAAACATATGCTTCCCATGCAAGCACAAGGGTGGAAGGCTGACATAATGGTTAAGGTGTTTACCTTACAGACATAACGTGCAGGGTTTGATTCTCACAGGGGTAATTGGCTAGGCTTAAAATAGCCCACAAGGGCAGTTAGTCTAGTACTAATCTATGAACCTATAGGGCATAAAAGTGATGCATGTACACTCCCATCTCAGAACTTCTTTGATGCCGTATGTTGATCTGAAAGCCCTTCACATTCACTGGTTACACAGAGCCAAAGTCTTTCACATTAAGTACCCCATTGGGGTTCTTTTTTCTTTTTCTTACTTTATTAAGTGGGTTACATGTCATTCAAGAAAGGGAAATGTCAGTGTGGCAGGCAGATTCCCCTTAAAGACCACCATGATGGGGGCTTATTTTGCTTAGGTGCATCTCACAACCACACTCAGTGTTCCATCTGTCAGGCCTTTGCAACTAAGACCTTGCAAAGCCCCATTTCTTCACTTTCCATTTACCTTGAGATCCAAAGTCTCAAGCTTTTGGCCCAAGGTTCCATGGCAGAATCTGCTCACCCTGAGGTGCAGCCACCACTTAAAAGAGTGGTAAAGAAGTCTAGGCCTGAGATTGTTGCTGTCCAGACTCTACTGGATGTCTCTTTTGAGGTTCGTGAAAACTCAGATGATAGCCTTGGATTACCGTCACTTTCTTCTGACTCAACCTTCTCAGAGGCCGGCATGGAATCTGCTTCTCTGATGTCCTCAAAGGCAAAGCAAATGTCTGCAGCAGACATTGAGGGGAGAACCATGGCTGGTTATTTCCAAGAGGCCCAGAGGGATTCCTCAGATTCTTGTTAAACAAGAGGTGACGGGTACCTTAACAGAATCCAGGCAGGGGTTTGAACCTCCATATTTTGTCAGAGAGGACACCACAGCGAAGAAAAGGCAGAAGACTAAACATGTGGTTTCAGCTCCCAGAGATCCTACAACTGGTGTTGAAGCATCCTCAGGGGGTTTCATTTCCTGCTACTCCTTGATCATCTATTCCTAAGAGGGCTAGGGGCTCAGAGTCTTCAGAGAAGGATTCGGACTCTGAGGCTGAGTTCTTAGCCTGTTCTTTTGAAATGCTTTCACCTTTACACTACTGGACTGAGCAGGAGGAATCCATCAGTTCTGATTCTTTTTTGTAGGAGCTTTGAATTGGTGACATACTTCTGCTTATGATGGAGCATTTAAAATGGGATTGCTTCCAAGAATCAGATGTCCAGAAAAGGTATTACGAGTTGTTACAAATGGACTCTCCTAAGCCTTCGGCTGTCCCTCCTGTGTTGGTTGCTCTGTAAGATACTTTCTCTGCTGCTTCTCTGACCCCAGACTCTCAGCCTTCGGCTTCTAAGAAACCTGACAGGCTCTACAAGGTGCCAGATGACTACAAATTCTTGTACAAGTGCCCTTCCTCCGATCCTGCAGTGATTTCTGTATCTTCTGATGTCTTCTTCCAAGGTCCTTTCTTCAGATAAGGATAGTACAGCCATGGAGAGGATTGGTAAGAAGGTGTGCACTTTGACTACTTTAGCCTTCAGGGCCATCAATTACCAGACTCATATGATATGGTGCATCTTGTCTCTTTTCCAAATTGGGAAGATTGTTTCTGATATGCCTGACTGTGAGGGTAAGACCTCAACTTTCTCCTTGCTCAGTTCCAACTCTCAGGTTGCCCGTCACTCGATCAAATGCAGATATGATGCAACTGATGCATCTTTTAGGGCTGCTGCCTCTGGCCAGGTGAAGAGGTGCTATTCCTGGCTTTGCCAGATGATATTACAGAAAAGCTTGTGGGCGCTCCTTGGATAACCAGAATTTGTTTGGTAGTGCTGTGGCTGACCTCCTGTAGACATTACAGGATCAAGATAACGTCATGAAAGACTTGAAACATATTTTTGTCCCACTTATTCCCAAGTTTCAGAGGAATTATCCCTGTAAGACTGCTTTTTTGTGTAGACTGCCTTGGCAGTCCACCAAAGGGACTGTTTTTTTTGTGTAGACTGCCTTGGCAGTCCACCAAAGGTAAGAAGGCTTCCAGGTGTTTTTTTTCTCATAAGGCTACTCAAATGCCCAGGCCAAAGAAGCAGTTCTTTCCTGACAAATCTGCAGCCATCTGTTTGCCCTCCCCTCTTATTGGGCCAGGTTCCCTTGTCCCTCAGATTTTCTCTTCCTCTCACAGTTCGGCAGGTGATTACCACAGACATATGGTTCTCTCCAGGGTTACTTTATGGCCTGCAAAACCCTTAGCTCTTTTTGCTGGTATTCCTCAACCCTCTACACAACTTCCTCATTTTCTAGGAGTGTTGCACGGTCTGCTGGACCAGGGTACCATTCAACCAGTTCTGCAGACGAGGGGACTGGGCCTTCATTTCATGATGTTTCTGGTCCCTAGAAAGGAGGAGTCTTGGAGATCTGTCCTACATCTTTCCTTTCTGTCCTACATCTTTCCTTTCTGAACAAATTTCTCATAATGCCTTCCTTCCGAATGCCCTCTCTACAGACTCTGCTTCCTCTGTTGCTCCTCAAGGCCTTTCTGTTTTTCCTGGATCTGAAGGACATTTACCTTCATATCCCTATGCACCCCCTATTCAGGAAATTTGCATCTCTCTTCTCTTTTTGTTCTTCTCATTTTGAGTTCTCTGCTTTGTCCTTTGGGCTTTCTACAGCCCCAACGTTGTTCACCAAATGTCTAGCCCCTGTTGACGCCTTTTGCAGGCTTCAGAGCAATCAGATATTTCATTATCTGGATGACCTCTTGCTTCAGGCTCCATCCCATTGCAAGCTGGTGCTTGACTGTCATTTTACCCAGGTTCTGTTGCATAGCCTGGGGTTCACCATCAATCTTCAAAAGTTAATGCTGACAACATCTCAGGATCACAATTTCCTAGGCTGCAGATTTCAGACTGTTCCAATGCTGGCATCTCTTCCTGCCACCATGGTTTTGTACCTTAAATTACTTCCTGTCCCTGTTTCCCTAACCTCTCTTCCAGCCAGAGAGTTTCTCAGAGAGCTGGGGTTCATGGCCTCCACTATCCCCATGCTTCCCTGGGCCGGACTTCATATGAAGAAATTTCATTGTGGTACCTGAAATTAGCTTGGCTTCAACATCTCCACCTGCTGAACCATCTCATTCCTCTGCTGCCTTGTCTCAAACTGGAATTTCACAGGTGGATTTGGCAGGAGTTCATTTCCACCCTCCTCAACCATCTCAGGAACTATTCATAGGTACATCAGAGCTGTGGTGGGAAGCTGCTTCAGTTTCTTTGGAAGAAGTCAACTAAGGTGAGTAGGCAAAACCTGCCTGTCATAAACATGAACTGATAAGGACAGAGTACTGGAAGTCTATTTCACTGTTTATAAGCTCAGCAGTGACGCATTCCACGATGTCCCAACCGATACTGATGAGGCTTGTAGGCCTAGGGATTAAGGAACTACTACAGCAACAATTGTCACAATGTTTTGAATATATCCAGTGCAACTTTAACAGAAGAGCAGAAACAGCTTCTTAATAAAGGTTTAAACTTTGTGCCCGGCTTTTTTGTGGATGAAACTTACATGGTATCTGACCTATATGATTTTTGCCACAGACAATCTGAAACAGTTTTTTTTCTACCGAAAACTCTCAAAGATCTACGGAGTTCAGATTCCATAAGTCCAATTTTCAGCCACCTATGAATAAACATGTCCATTTTTTTTTTTACAGGCTGTGCTCAAAGATTTACATTTCAACACTGGTGAGTCTTTGGTATTGGGTCATAATTTAACTATTGGGCAACAGCAAGCATTACAGGAGCTTAAGGATGATCGTAGGGTGGTCGTTGTACCTGCAGACAAGGGAGGGGCAGTCATCATATTAGACACAGATTATTACCTTGATGAGGGTAAGGGACAGTTGTCCAACCCACGTCATTATATGGCTATGCCCTTGGATCCCACATTGAACTTCACGAAGGACACTGATTCTTTTCTGAATCTAGCTGTTGATGAGGGTATTATCACGGAGACAGTTAAATCCCATTTAACTGTCAGGGATCCCCAGAAGCAAATGATGTACCTCTTGCCCAAAATTCATAAATCTCTTACTAAACCACCAGGTCGGCCCATTGTTTCCGGGACTGGCTCATTAACTGAACCTCTCTCGGCTTTTCTGACCCAATATCTCAAACCCCTATTGAACCTCTCATCTAGGCACATATACAAGACACCACACAGTCTTTGAAAACTTTGTTAGAAACACAACTGGAACCTGGGTGTCTCTTATGCACTTTGGATGTCAAGGCCCTGTACACCAACATCCCCCATTGGGCCGGTTTTCATGCCTTACAATTTTGTCTGGAGCCTGTGTATGGCAATGCATGTGCTGAACAAAAATGTTTTTTACTTTCAGGGGGAATGCTTCTGGCAGATTCAGGGCACCACGATGGGTGCCTCATTTGCACAGATCTATGCAGACTTGTTCATGGCCTTTGTGGAAGAGCAACCAATATACCATTCCTCTCATAATCTACATATTGATGAAAGTGACATCTGGCAGAGATATCTGGATGGTATGGCGAGCTGATATGGGTTTTCTTCCCGAGTTTGTACAATACCTTAATGATAACAAGTGGGGTATCGAGTTCACTTTGAGCTCAGACATTAACAAAATTAACTTTCAGGATGTTCCCATTAGGAAAAATATGGACAATACTCTGAGTACCAAAGTTTTTCGTAAATACCCTCAATATAATAACCTACTTCATGCCACCAGTTTACATTCTAGGCATACCATCCGCAGCATCCCGAAATCCCAGTTTCTTCGGATGAAGAGAATTAGTTCTACTCAAGAGGATTATGACTCTTCTCGGCAGGACCTCCGTGACAGATTTCGGAGTAGAGGATACAGGGACTTTGACATCATCTCTGCTAGTAATTGGGCCAGTAATGAAGACAGGATGTCCCTAATGGACTATAAGACTAAAACCAGGGGGGATACTAGTGATACCATCAGATTCATCACCACATATGGGTGAAATACAAATATTATCAAAAATGCTATTCACAAACACTGGAATATTCTTTTGGCAAATGACGACTTACGACCTATCTTAATCTTAGGGACCAGATGTAAATTTTCATTTAGGATAGGCAAAACGTTGGGTTCCCACTTTTCCCATTTCAAACATACTGGTAGTGGGGGTACTACATACCAACAACTTACCCTGTCTGGGGACACTGTTTGGCACCTATCCCTGTGGACATTGTTCCTCATGCCGTTATGTTAACAAACTGAAACAATTTACAAGTAAAAATACCAGTAAAGTGTATGACATCAAATTTTTTGGGAATTGTGGAACTGACTGGATTATATATTTGGCTACCTGCAAATGTTCAGCCTTTTATGTTGGTCAGACATTTCGTCCACTAAGAATACATATGTCAGAACACCGTAGTGACATACGTAATAAAAGGGAAACTAATGCCTTATACAGGCACTGCTTGACATATTCGAATGCAGAATTTCACTTTATGATTATTGATAGAATTGCTGGTAACAGGAGTAACATGTAGGGCTGGCATAGTATCCTGAATAGAAAAGAAACATTTTGGATCATTAAGCTGGGGGGAGGGGGGCTTTTCCAACCTGGACTCAATTACCTTTTATAGTGCTGTATTTTTTTCTTAATTTTTTATTTGTATAAAAATTATGTTTTCCTGCGTGGATTCTTTCAGTATGTATTAATTGTAATGATCTGTATTTCCACTTTTGTATTGCATTACAGTCATTACTGGTGCTTAACTGAAGGAGGTTTTGTTAATTAATTATGTTGTGGGGACGGCTTACCTCCCCCATTGGTGGATGGGTCTATACATGTAGAAATGAGTACTCATTATTTCAAGGTATTCCACTGATGAAGACTATTTTGCTGAAACCGATATGGACAATAAATTATTCTAGCCATTTTTATGGCTTGATTTAACTCTATTTGTGCCTTTTTTGGTTTCACCCATATGCTGGCCATTTGTTACTGTATCCTTATTTGTTTGGCCCTGCATTGCCGTATGTGCTGAGCATTTCTACTTTGCAGCTTGGGGTAGTTCCCCAACATGGTGGGGTTAGAAGTGGCAGTGTGTGTTCTAAGGGAGATGAAAATAGCTTCATAACTACACTTAAACAGGGGTGACAACATAAAATGAGGTGCAATGCAAGCAGGGTAGTGTTTGTATTGATGAGGTAAAGGAGGTTTCCACCTGCAGAGGAGCACAATTTGTCAACAGAGTTGGCTTTAACAAAGTTTAAAAAGTGTTTATTTGTCATTTGCATGTTACTTAAGATTCATGTAAATGAAGCCAATTATGAACACTGTTTTGGGTTTGATGGGAAGTTTCTCTGTCTGGTTAAGGTACAACTCAAAATCAGTAGGGGACATGGAAAGAGACCTGTAGTTTGCAATAAAATGATTAGATTTGCCCAAAGTTGCCAGGACCTCTAAGAGTTCCAGGATGGTGTTACACTGGATTTTCCATGAAACAATGACATAATGGGTTACTACATAAATGACCAAGCGGTTCCTAAGGATCTAAAGGAATGACACTCTTCAGTGGTGCTGTCAGAGCACTGAAACCATATTACATGACTACAAAGACAGCAATGTGCTTGAGGGTCAGGAAAGCCTCAAGCAGAGCCGCCTTAGTTTAAGCAAAGATGGAATTTGCATTTCCTAAGTCATTAAGTCTAGGAATCAAGCTCTAGCTAAAAATGCACTATAGGGCTGACAAAGGATTTAGTCAGTATGTGGAAGGCCTGTGGACAGATTCCATTCCTAGTAATGTAGCTAGGGCTGTTGTCGTTCTTATCCCATGCTGACTCGTACTGGAATCCCTTGGAATGACATCAGTTAACCAACCAACTGTTGACCTCAACTATCTTCTTCTCAAACTGTGCCATCAGTGATATTGGTGATGGCAAGACATTACTTAAAGCTTGTGCATTTCCTGCCTTGACTACATATACAGAGAACTCAGTCATGTCTTTCTGCATCTCAAACAGAGAGAGTTCCAAAAGTCATTCATCATTCACATGGGTAAGCACTAGACTGTAATCATTCTTTACAGACTGGGGAGGTCTAAGGGCCCTAGTCACATTCCAGATCCAAGCATCAGGGAGAGTCAGCTGTCACCCTTTCCTTGTCCAGCAAGTCACAAATAATAAAGACACCCAGTGCTGGTATCCTTATGGGAGGGTGCAGTCCAGGTGACTCTTCCTGCAGATATAGGAGCAGGTTGGGGGAGATGAGGCTTCTGATTTCAGTGTCTACGAGGTTTGGACACAATTCCTTTTAGCACCTCAGGATAAGGAGGTGAGGATGTTAATTTTGCTGTTTACTATGTACACATGTAGAAGGTGAGAGACTTGCCTCTGGCTTAAGTAGATATTTACATCTCTTACAAATAGTGTCAGTAATTAGAAGATATAAGAGACTGTCATTAAACATGGGGTACTTGGTACACTGCCTCAAACCTCCAAATGTCTGAAGGCTGACCACACAAAGGGTTAGAGCAGGTTGAAGTTCCATGGTGGTAAGGAAGGATGGAATTCGATGGATGACTCATAATTCGGATTAGGAGGAAAGCTTGTGGGAACAGTAGGACTAAGGTGGACTACATTTGTTATATTAGTTTGAGGGGTCTTAATTCCTAACAAGCAGACCATGGTAGTTAAACCCATGATAATCAAATAATCTAAGGTGGTTAATGTATGCATGTATGTCTTTCGGCTTTTCCCAGTTAGGGGTCGCCACAGCAGAACTCCGGTCCGCTCATGACTGGCAGTGGATTTTTTACGGTGCCGAGTTGCCAGCCCGACGCCCGACCTTCAATGAAGGCATGCCCATTCATGCTCGCACCTACCTGCATGCCTTTAACATCACTTGACCGCGGGGAGGGCATGCAAACTCAATACAGAAGGCACTCCAGCCGAGAATTGAACGGGAGAACCTCTTGCTGTGAGGCGACAACGCTAACCGCTGCACCACAGCGACTTAATAATATAGGATAAACCTGTAAGATCCAAGCAAAATAAAGTAGTTACAAGAGAACTTAAAGCATGCAAGCCATAAAGCTACAAATGGGACCTACTCTGCAGTAGCCTTAGACTACCTAGTGTGTACAAAGATTTTGGCAACTTCAGCTGAAAAGTGACCCAGTAAACAGCACAATATTAAAGGATTGAGAGACTAAGTGAGTGACTGACAATGCAAGCACATCTGAACAGGCATCTTAATACAATATAATAGAAGATTAATATAGTGTGACTGTTTATTATTTCCAGCCAGTTAAAAGCTACTGCCAGAAGATACCACTGGGACAGAACTACTGCCTGTAAGGACTCTGAACATTGCATACTGGACTATAACATTATAAACAGTATATCTTTTAGCCATAAGCAGACAAGTTTTAGTTTAAATGTTAGAAGAGGGTCAAACAAACTGATAATTTCTGAATGATTCATTTTTGGTTTCTGGTGTATTTTTTACTTTTTGTATATTTATTTGGCAAATACCTTCAAGTAACTTGTTTCAACTAAAGAACATTATTCAACTATAAATTTGTTGGGTTTACTATCAAAATGTTAAAATTAATAACAAATTCTAATCAATTTGTTGAATATCCTTGTCAAAATTTGGTAATGTCACTGTAACAGAATATCGGCAATCATCACCTCGACATCCGCATTCGAAATTATTTGAAATATAAGGACATGACATCAAACCCTCAGGCTGTTGTGGTGAAGCTGCTGTGGAAACTAAATATAAATCACATGTTTTTACAGTTCTGCAGTGAGGCCTGCATATTATATACTCCAACTCCGAGATCACACTGCAGTGAGGAAAAGGGTAAATTTCCGAGCCTCAATGTTGTGTGAGCTTCAATCAGAATGTCAATCACATATTAGCAAATGTACACTACCGTTCACTAATGTGGATTCAAACATTTCCAGATCAACATTATGGAAACTGGGAAACACGCATTTCACCATCCCAGTTTTGCGCAAGTGCCGTTCCACATTTTTTATAGTAAACCATTGCTTGAGGCTAGTGATTTATTTATTTGTAAAAGATTACACATTTTACTTGTGTACCAAACTGGTATCCTCACTTTTTCCTGCATATAGACTGCTTCTCCCAAGAGGATCAGGATCAGCCCTTTGGATGTTTCTCTCATATTTTGTAAACTGAGATCCAAGAGCTGTACCTGCCTCTGCCTTATCATTGTAATTCTCTTTAGTTCTAGTTTTAATGGAAGTCCTTTAAACAGAATTTCCTGTGGCTTCAATCTGAATTTTAGATGATGTCCTTCCTGCTTTCACAGGTACATGTCAAAAAAGGGGAAATAAAAAGATGAAGTCAGTCAATATCCAAATAACATACCCACCATGGAACCTAGTGTAGCAACTTCTAAGAAGCACACATTTGCATAACTAAGAAGCATGTTGCATCTTTCGGCTTTTCCCGGTTAGGGGTCGCCACAGTGGAACTCCGGTCCGCTAATGATTGGCAGTAGATTTTTAAGTACCGACTTGCCAGGCCTGACGGACAAACTTCAATGAAGCTACGCCCATTCACGCATGTCTCCACACAGAAGACGCTTTAGTTAAACTGCAATACACTTCCATGGTAGAAACCACAGCTGCACTCCACTTTACACATTTCTTCTGAACATTACACAGTTATTGAAAAGGTAAACACACTGCAACTTCATTTACTTCTGCCAATAAAAAAAAACAATTTGCAAGCATTTTTTATTAAGCTAACACAGCTCAAAGTTTACTTTTTTATGCATTTTCCTTTTAAGAGGCAGTTAACTTTCTCCCTATATATTATAACTTTCTTCACAAGTTCTGTGAACTGCTAAGAATGTTAAAAGAAACTCAGAGTAAAATGCAAAAAGTGTATGTGTATAGCAGCTCACCATTGTGATGACATTATAAATATCGTGTAGTTATAACAATGATATTCTGCATGACCATCCTTGTTTATTTACAGTTTTAGTAGTTTGCCAGAAGAGTATCTCATAACTATAACTCCTAATACTATGGTCATAATACGCTCCAGAGAATTACAAACAACTCTCAGGAGAAGAAAATAACAGGCATTAAATTGCATGGAACGGTCGTGGTTTAACAATTTGGGTAGTCGGAGGATCCGACGGCATAATGTACGCAAAATCTGAGCCGAAAAACTGTTCAGCAAACTCCGACCGACGCCTAAGCGTTCGTCGGTTGAAGGAAGCACAGGCCGAACAGGCTGCTACGTCGTGGTCTGGGCCTAAGCAAGGCAGACAGTAAGAGTGGAAATCTTTATGAGGTATTTGTTTCCCACAAGTTAAACAGTTATTGACTTTTTCTGACATCGGCTGAGGCAAGAAAGAGTCCCCAACGGGGTACTTAGCTTTTAGAAGTCTTCGAAGTAGTATTCGGTAGTAGTAATCTCTGGATCTGACCGACCGGCACTTGCGAACAGCTTCTGCTTCGGGCGCCACGCGGCAAGAAAGACTGGGGAAAATGGCGTCGGCTGATGCCTTTATACCCGAAGACCAACAGAGATGACGTCGGGTGAAGTGCGACATCAGCCGAAGCCGGACCCAGACTTTGGAATCCAGCCGACCGAAGGGCTGCCTGACGACAGGACAACCCATTTGTTATGACTGCAGATGCATCCATGAAGGACATCAGAGTTAACGCCACTGATGAACAGTATGCTCAAAATTGTGAAGTACACCGATTCATATTTGCATCGATCTACAAGATTTGAATAAAGCAATTCAGAACATTATACATTGCTTACATTTCAGGAAATCGTCTCAAATGTTCTAAATGCAAAGATTTTTTTTTAAGTACTAGAAGCAAAGCAGGATGTCTAGTACAGAATACCCTATGCTGTGTATATTTAATCCACCACTAAAGAGGCACAGATTTATTACAATTTGAATGAAACAAACAAAAGATTGAAATTCCATTTATTAATGTGCGTTCATAATTCCAGATACATTCCAAAAAGTTGTTGAACAAACACTGGATGTTTGGAAAGTGGTACACATGCGGGGTCAGACACAAGAAAAGCTTGCCCAGAGACTGGTGGTCTTGCTAAACAGATTAAGACAGTATTATTTCAAGTAAAATCTGACCAAAATGTACAGCAAGACTGATGAGACTGAAGACAAAAGGTAATATTCTGTTATGACAGATACTGAAGACTGGCACAGGAAAGGTCAGCAAAATAGTGAAAAAAAGCCAGAAGACAAGCAGGCATTCCACAGGTTTCTATGAATGATGCAATATATGGCAAGGTTTGTATCTAATAACGCTGACATACCTATGCTTATAAGAAAGTGGCATTGTAATCTGGGAATGGAGCTGTGGACAAGAAAATAATCCTGAAACACTAACCAGATACAGATATGTCCACCATAAAGTACTTTGAAACGAGTAAGCCAGATGCATTGCAAGCACGTATCATTCAAAATGGCACACAGACTGGGATCCTACACGATGGCAGACCAGATGCCTATGGTTCAATAGCATTCACAAATGCACAAAAAAGTCACTGACACTATTAGACATAAACAAACTATAATAATAATCTAACAGTAAGAGAACTTCCATGAATGTATCTGTGATAAAGTTCAGGTGTATCAGATGACAAACCCTTAACAAGGCATTTTCATTTTTGGAATATTTTTGAAAGATCTACCATCAGCACTGTAAAGGATGTTATGTGATCTATAGCATCTGAAAGTGGAGTACAGAAACAGGAAAAACTACAAAAATCAAATATTTTAGAGCACAGCACATTTGCCAAAGAATTATGAAGAGATGCTGTAGGAGAGAGAGTCTTGAGGTGACACCATTGTTACAGAAGCATAGCTGTCAGTGCTCTGTGTCAATACCATGAACCTGCACCCTCAGATCTTGAGGTGAAGGGCAAAAAAGCACTTTACTGTATTTGTTTTAGGTAGATCTAGTGATTAGCTTGTTAAACATCCGTGCTCCCCTCCCCATGCAAGCAAGCTCTTCCACTGAAGAGCAAAAAAAAAAAAAAAAAACTGACATTCTTTCCATTGCCACACCAACCAGGTGGCCAGATGCACGACAAGCCCCCTCCCTCCTGTCCAACCATTTAGGTCCTATTTCTGTGCCCTGCCCCTACTCTCCTCCTTTTATTAAAGCAAATAAAATAAGAATTTCTTCTTATAAACTGTAGCAAACAATTGCACACCCTGCCTGAACACAGCACTAGAGTGCTCAGATTTTAGTTACAAACATTTCTAACTTTTAAACTGTAGCAAACTGTTTGCTACAAATGTAGTAAGCAGTTGCTACAGTTTACAACACACACGGAAGGCTATGATGCTCAGGTCTGACCGCAAATGCAAGAACAACTTGCAAATGTAAGAACAACTTTTAAGTGCCGGTATTGTATTAGATATCAGGCTTTATTCTCTCTTCATAGAATAAAAAAGTTGTTTCTACACCATAACATTAAAAACTGATAAAACAACAGTTCCTAAACAACTGACATGATAAATGCTTGACAAGATGTTAATCCTATCTAGAAATGGTAAAGTACAAAGAAAGAGCACGAAATATAGTGTACTTACAAGGAATGGCAACTCACATAGAACAAGCAGTAAAAAGTTGTGTCATATGCAATTCATACTATAACAATAATGCTAAAGAAAAAGAGATGTTAACCAATATAATCCATGTTTGTTCCAGTAGCAGACAGCAGATGGAATTCAGTGGGCACTGATTTGTTCCAATTAAAAGAAGGCATGTATATTAATTAGAACTATTATTCCAAGTTCCTTGAACTAAATAGACAAACACAAAATGGTAGGCTCCTGGTTGTCTAATTATCAGCACTAAACAAGCATAGAGATTATCACATTAAAGTCTACATCCTCAAAACAACAGATACGTGCTGCTGTCTTATCTCCAAACACTCCAAAATAAAAAAAGTCAGAAATTCTGATGTTTTGCATATGAGTGGAAATTCAGACATATAATATCCAATCAACACTATCCAGCAAAGATGCAATTAGAGAGAACTATCCAGCCAGTGAAGAATCTCATGAGAAACAGCATTATCAGTGATTATGAGGACGGTCATTGGTTATCTCTGGTTTTGGAATATAGGAATACTCTACTGCAGGGACCTTCATCTCTCACCAGCTCAGCAACTAATGGATAGAAGGATGAAAAAAACAAATTACCTGTCACTTATCTTACTGATTCCCAAAAATCAACAAATGGTAAAGGAATTGTTGGAAAGAAATCATCAGGGACAGAAATACTTCAACAATGTTTACTACAGCTGCAAAGACTACTAGATTTACAGGCTGGAGATGGAGAAAGATTGCAAAAGCTCTGGGAAAAGTCTGCATCCTAAAGCTGAAGTACTTGGGCAAGCAGTGGAACAAATATCCTTCATTGTTCCTGGTGAAAATTTCAAGCTGTATAGGAGGAATTGTAGACATTTATGCAAAACAAACATCAGAACTCAAAGACAACCAACCAAAAATCTGTTTATTTACATTTGTTAACCTGGTTAATCCAACTAGGCCAAAAGCTCATTTTAGTAGAGTCCCACAGAAGAAATGATCCTTAGCTACTTTTATTCTTTGGCGTCATTGAGGAAAGCAGATTTATGTTAGAAACACATCGTGAGATTAGATCTTTTGACAGATTCTCAATCAGCAGGCCCACCAAGCAGAGTTACTCAAGAGAAGACAAGCACTGTAAACTTTCGATTTTTTTGAAGACTTCAAAATCAGCAGCTCCTACAGTATTAATGACTCCAAAACAGTCAGGCAACATGCTGACAGCCAAAGTGTTCCTCCCAAAATAAACACTCCTTGGTCCTCCCCAAACAAAAAAGCATATTCTATATCATACAGAAGCAGAGACACCACATTCAAGTGTACAACCCCCCCCCCCAAGTAGGCCAGCATCACTGTTTGAGAAATGAGAACTTAGGCTTAAGGTTCGCTGAAAGTTATTTACTAATTCAGAACTTATGCCAACATGCCCTGCAAGGAAATAAACCCAACTATGCTTCTGTCATGGAAACACCTCCGGACAGTTGTGCCTGTGAACTTAGGACCAGATTTTCTGTTGCAGCTACAGCCATCATAGAATAATACCTGACTTGCAAGAGGACTGGTTTCTTTGACAGCTTGTAGACATGGGAGCTGTAACAAACAACTCAGACATGGACTTTGTTTCATGAACAGCTGCTTGTCCCATTGTCCAAAAGCAACGAAAACATCTGTGTGGCCAACTCCATTTTAACAATATGCCATCAATGTACCTTGTGCATGTCTTGAATATGGAGAAAAAGAACCTATTTATGGCTAGAGCACTCAAGGGAATAAAGAGGTATACAAGCTGCTTAACATTAAGCAGAAGCACTACACTTCGTGCATGAAATGGAGATGACACACCAAAAAAAAAGCATCATACTTTAGGAATGTGAGGAAAGACTCTTTGAACTAGAGGGAAACTCTAGAAATCTCTCTAAATTACAAGACGATCGCTACAGAATGCATTTTCTATCAAAGGAAATGTATCTCGCCATCTGCCACAGGTCCAAAAAGTGAAGGCATGACACACGCTGACCTAAAACAGCTTTCCTGTACATGACCTGCACTGTGAAAAAGGAACCTTAAGATCAGCACTCACCTGAGGAGGGTTTTCACTACATTCCAAGAATAAGGCATTTGTTACATGAAATGCCAAAGTGGCTGACATATCCATTTTAACAGTGGCAGACCGCACCTAACATATACAACTTAACAGTGGCAGACCACACCTGACATATACAACTTAACAGTGGCAGACTTTGCATGTTGGAGCTTAAAGAAGACCATAAGACTCCTAGTGTGCTAGGGTGTAACAGCCTCCCTCACCCTGTTCAATACAGCTGAATTTTCTTTTTTCTACATGGTGTTTTTCTGAAAAAAAAAAACTAGTACATCCCAGAGTTGGCTAAAGTTCTGAGTTCATATGCAAATAAACCATCTATGAAAGTATCTTGATGGACCTTGGAATAGAAAAAGAGGTGCCCTTTTCTTGGGGGTAGATTCAGCTGCACCTGCTATCAAGTCATAATATTTCCAAAACTTACTAAAGAAAAAGAAATCAAATTTGCCTTAAAGACAATTATGCCAGGAAAATGATCTCTGATTTTTCTGATTAGACTGACAAGAATTTCTGAATAAGTAGGAATGATGGAAGCTAGAAAACGAACTTCCTAATCTTGAAAAGGTGAATGACTCAACCATAATGGCTCAAGCTCTAGTTCCATTTAAATCTGGTGTATCAGAGACTGCAGTGTCTTGATGGTCTAAGAAGACCAACAGCAGCACTGACAGGACTTACAGCAGCACTGACAAGACTATTAAACTATCTGTAATCACAGACTAAACTAAAAATCCTGACATTAGCCAACTTCGATATAAAGTTGAGGTTGTGCAGTCACCAGTGGTATTCCTGCAGCACGGATCCAACCATTATTGACCTGATCTTGTGGGACACAAAAGTACAGTTGTGTACACTTACCATAAATGTAGATGTTTGAGTGTATTCACTGTTGCAAGTCATAACACTTGGGTTATCTGCCTGCAGGTAGCCTTCAGTCAGCCCGAATACCAGAGTCTTAGTATTTCTGTCAGATGCTGTCGCTTCTTCCATGATGTCAGGTCGTCAGAGGTATAAAACCGGCAGTCGATGCCATTACATCAGCTTTTCTTGCCCCAAATGTCAAGAGCTCCCAAGTAGGAAGCTAGTATATGGTGGGGAAAACACCACCAGTAAAAAGTAAATACCAGTGCCATTAGGAATAGCCATATAGAAGAGAAATAGATAGATAGATAGATAGATAGATAGATAGATAGATAGATAGATAGATAGATACATAGATAGATAGATAGAGAAAGCCAGGCGGCTGGAGGGAGGGAAACCAGGACTGCACCAGTGAATACACTCGAACATCTACATTTATGGTAGGTACACAACTGTACTATGTTCTTCGTGTTTCACTGTTGCAGTCATCCCACTTGGGTTGACTCCCAAAGCTGAAGAAGGGTGGAGGCAGTCAAGAAGACTTAGGGCTGGCTAATAGGCCTTGCAAGATGGCTGTAGCAAATCTTGCGCTGGATTTGGAAAAGATAGGCAAGTGGTAATGCTTGGTGAAGGTGTGTACAGAACTCCAGGTTGCAGCTTCCAGAATGTCTCTGGTAGGAACTCCCCTGAAGAATGCTGTAGAGGTAGCCCTAGTGGAATGCGTTCTGCCCCCCTGAGGGGTTGGTTTTCCATGGTGCTTGTAGCAGAACTGGATGCAGTGTGCCATCCATTTGGAAATGGTTTGTTTAGAAATGGTCTTGCCCCCTGCCCCTGTTGCAAAGATGACAAGCAGCTGGTCAGATTTTCTGAAAGGCTTAGTTCTACCAAGGTAGAACCTGAGCTGTGTATGTCCAAAGAGTGCAGGATCCTTTCCCCCTTACTCTGAGGGTTAGGGAAGAAGGTTGGCAAATGGACGGATTGGTTAAGAACCACACTGGACACCACTTTGGGCATAAAGGATGGGTTAGTCCTGAGGGAAACCCTGTCAGCATGGAAAATAATAAAGGGTTCCAAAGCCATCAGAGCCTGTAACTCAGACACTCTTTCTAGCTGAGGTGATGGCTAAAAGCAAGGCTCTTTTCCAAGAGAGGAATTTTAAGTCTGCTGAAGCAGTAAGTTCAAATGGGGAAGAGCGAGTTTTTCCAGTACAAAGTTAAGGTCCCAAGCAGGGGTGGGTGCTCTCCTTGGATCCTTAAGTAGTTAGCCCCTCTCAGGAACTGTTTTATGAGAGGGTGAGAAAAAAAGAGGTGGCTCAGTATTGTAATGAGCCGAAATGGCAGAGGCATGAATCTTAATGGAGGAGGAGGTCAGGCCTCTGTGGAGCAGCTCTGCTAGGTAGTCCAGGACTAGAGGTATGGAGGACACAGCTGTGTCCCTTCCTTTAGACTGAATCAAAGAACAATATATTTTCCATTTTTCAGCATAGGACTTCCTAGTACTAGGCCTTCTGGATTCCAGGATTACTTCCAGTACCTGTTTGCTTAGGGTTGCTGGCGAGTATTCAAGGAATAAGCCAGGCTGCAAGATTTAGGGATTGCAATTGTGGGTGCAAAATCTGTCCCTGCTGCTGTGACAGCAGGGAAGGGGGTCTGGTGTAGGTGCCAGGGTGGCACTGTCAGGCTGCGCAGGAGTGGGTACAAGTGCTGGCATGGCCAGTCCGGGGCAATCAGAATTGCCCTTGGCCTGTCTTGTTTTATCTTGAGTAGTACTCTTGAGAGAAGGGGCAGAGGGGGAAAGGCACAGATTGAGAGATTTGCCCAATGAAAGGATAGGGCATCCACCTTCCAGGTCCTGCTGGGAGGGTTCCTGGTGCAGAATTTGCTTCCGTGGTGGTTCTCGGAGGAGGCAAAGAGATCCACCTCTGGAGTTCCCCACCTCTGGATCAGAAGTTTGAAGGTGCTGGGCTCCAGTTTCCACTCGTGTGGGTCTAGGAGATTTCTGCTTAGGTCGTCTGCCAGTGAATTTTGTTTGCCTGGCAGGAATTGAACTTGTAGATGGACTTGGTTGTTCAAGGTCATGTTCCACAGGGCCGTGGCTAACCTGCAGAGTGGGTAAGAATGGGTTCTCCCCTGCTTGTTTATGTACCACATGACTGTGGTGTTGTCTGTTTTTACCAGCAGTTGTCCTGGAAGGATTAAGTATCTGAAAGCTGTCAGAGCATTCTGTACAGCTAGCATCACTTTTTGATTGATGTGCAGAAGAATTTGACTTGGGCTCCAGTGGCCCTGAATGCATTTCCCTGCCATGTGAGCCCCCAATGCATAGTCTGACGTGTCTGTGGTCAGGGTTTGGGCGGTGTGGGGTTGAGTAAAATGCAGTCCCTTGTTGTGGTTGCAAGCTTCTGCCCACCAAAGGAACTCTGCCCTTAGACACGGTATTATAGGAATAACTGTATGAGGTCCTGAGAATGCTGGCACCAAAGACTTTTTAAGTACCACTGAAATTTCCTTAGATGCAGTCTTGCATATGGAATTAGTAGAAAACATGAGGCCATGAACCCTAGGGCTTGCAGTATTTTTCTTGCAGATAGATGGGTTCTGGTGGCCATTTGTTTGAAATAGTCCATCAGATAGGCCTGTTTTTCTGAAGTGAGAAATGCCATCTGGGAAGTTGTGTCCAAGCTTGCTCCCAGGAATACAATCGTTTGATTGGGTACCAGCTGTGATTTCTTTTCGTTGAAGATGTGCCCCAATGAAGTGAGAAGGTTTTTTACAAAGGCCAGGTGCTGAAGCAGCAATTCCTGACTGTCTGCCTGTATCAGGCAGTCATCCAAGTATAGGTAAATTTGGATATTTTTCTGCCTGCAATACACAATGGCTGGAGCCAGGAATTTTGTGAATACCCTAAGCTCAGTAGATAAGCCAAAGGGAAGCGCAGAGAACTGATGTTGCACAGAACCTGCCCTGAAACTTAGATATTTCCTGCTTGACTCCCTTATGGGGATGTGCAGATAACCTTCTTTTAAGTCTAGGGTGACTAACCAGGCATCCTTGGCTAGCATAGGGAGAAGCTGTTGCAGGGTAAGCATCTTGAACTTTGGGACCACCAGGAAGGTGTTGAGAACTGAAAGATCCAGGATTGGGTGCCAAGAGCACTCCTTCCTGGGTACCAGGAAAAGCCTGGAGTAAAAACCCTGACCCCTTTGGTCTACTGGTACAGGCTGTATAGCTCTGATATTGAGAAGGGAAAGTGCTTGTTTTTGAGCCTCTGCCCACTGATTTGGAGGAAGATCTGGAAACCTGCTTGGGGTTGGCAGTGAGTGGAAGTAAATTTTGTACCCTGGGATAGAATGTTGAGGACCCACCGCTCCTGAGTGATGGACATCCAGTTTTTGGCATGAAGGGCAAGTTTTCCTCCTGGGGGGCACAAGCAATTGGGCAGGGCTGGGAAGTAAAGGTGAGAAGTCATTGTGAACTTTTTCCATAGGGAGGTAGCTTACCATTCCCTGATTTAGGGGTGGGGGCACTCCATTGCTAAGATCTCTGCATACCCTGAGACTGTAGTCTAGGTGGTCTGTTTCCCCTTGGTCTTCTCTGGGAAGGCCTAGAGGGGGGCTGGAAAGGACCAGTGTTTTGAAGGACAGTGCCTACTAAACCTAGGTGGTTGCACTTGTAGGAATTATTTGATAGCTTGCATAGATTTAGCTTTTTCTTCCATCTTTTTAAGAACTTCTGCTTTGGTGCCAAACAAACGGTCCTTATTTAAAGGAGCATCAAGTCATTTGGATTTGACATGATCTGGCAAGGCTGTTCCTTCAGCCAAGCATGTCTTCTCAGTGCCGAGCCAGTGACTGCAACCCTGCAAGATGCTTCTAAGGCATCAAAGCCACACTGCAAAGTATGCTTACTAACTTGGTTTGCAGAATGCATACGGTCTTGCAAATCTTTATTTTCTGCACAATCTGGAAATATTACTATTTTCTGTTTAATTAGTTCCATAATATGTTGTTGGTACTTCAGCATGTGAAAATGGCAATTCAATGCCCTGATAGCCAGAGTTGCAGAGGTATATACCTGTTTTCCCCATCTGTCTAAAGCTCTGGAATCCCAGTCAGAAGGGGTAGGATTTTTGGCTGTAGTGGCCTTAATACCTTTAGGTCCCTGGGAAATGATCTCTGGATCAGCAGCAGGATTCTTGAAAAGAAACTTATGGGAGTCAGGTACTCTATAGCATCAGTTAGGTTTCCTAGGGGCCGGGGGGGTAAAGTGCCTGGAGTAAGACTGGATTCCATGAAAACATCATCCACAACATCCAGGACAGGGGGTACTACTAAAGGCCTGTGCTGAGGCAACTCTAAAAATTCTCTCAGTCTCTTTTTGGATTGAGGATAGTCCTGGCATTCCCAACAGAAATGCTCTCTTAAAGTATGCACAGTTTCACCAAAAGAAAAATCCTCTGGAGGGCAGGTAGAGGGAATGGATTCCTCTGCATCAGAATCCTCATAGGCTGATAAGGGCATGTCCTGATAATCAGAAAGGTCAGAGTCATCGGACTCCTGGTCTGTAAAATCTGAAGGCAACTGCATTCTTTGTCTCTTAGCAGGAGAAGGCTGGTTTCCCCTAATTAGCATAATAAGGTCTTCAGCCATTCTAAGCATTTGTTTTTGTGGCATGGGTTCCTGAGCATGCGCTCTGGTCGTCAGTTTTCTAGGCATAGTGCATACTCCGGGCCTAAGAAACTCAGTAGTTTTGGCAAAAAGAGAAGTCTGATTCGAACATCAGTAGGATGAAAAATACCTTCAGAAGCCGGTGCCTGCACAGTGGCTCTGGACTCATCCAAGGAAGAGACATCCACTGGCTCCATAGTCGAAGAAGCATCCCGTGGCATACCGGACTCCGAATGGGTCTCAGTAGAGGCCTGTGAATCCACAGAAGCAGGCATCAGGAGCTGCAAAGGCACCTCTCTGAGTACCGGTGGACTGGCGACTAGCTTAGCAGAAGCATCGTCGGCAGTTTTGGACCTACACAGTCTGTCACTGTCTTTATCCTTGTGTTTTTTCAGAAGATCGATAGTCGGATGGCTTACCGAAGCCATTTTGGAATATGAAGAACAAGATTGAAGGAATTTAGAGACAAAAAATAGCCTGACGATGAATGGTTCAAGTGCTAAACAAGGCACAAAACCGACAGCGAGAGACTTTGCGGTCTGGCCCTAAACAGGTGACGCAGTAAGAAAGAAAATGTCTGCGAGGTATTTGCTTTCTACAGGCAAGACAATTGTTAACTTTTTCTGACATCAGTTAGAGCAAGAAAAAAGGATCCCCAATGGGGTACTTAGCTTTAGAAGACTTCAGGAAGATTAACTCTAAAACGAAAATTTCAGGTAGCAGCCGACCGGCACTTGCAAACTGCTTCTGCTTCGGGCTCCTCCTCGGCAAGAAAGACTGATGTAATGGCGTTGGCTGCCTGCTTTATACCTCTGACGACCTGACATCATGGAAGAAGCGACAGCATCCAACGCAGAAATACTAAGAGACTGGTATTCGGGCAGACTGAGGGCTACCTGTAGGCAGATAATCCAAGTGTGATGACTGCAACAGTGAAACACGAAGATCACCACACAGGTATGAATTTACAGAACAATCTAGTTCTCACATGCAGCTCAGTAAAGAGAAACTGTGAGACTAGTAGTGCTACGTAGCTCATGAACCTTGGACAGAGATACAAGATGGAAAGGTTAGCTACTGGAAGCAGAAAAGAAACAGAAAACACAAAGGGCTCTTGTCAACACAACAGACGTTGTAAAGCTGTAATGTAACATGACAACTTTGATTTTTATAGCAGGTCTTCTGCAGTTTCAGGCTCACAGAGTCTCTGTCTCACACACAGATAAACACACACACATGCATATGGTGCCTGTCTCAGAAACATCAGAACTGCACATTTTTCCACACTGGCATTTAAGGTTTTTTTTTTTTTCCAGCCAATTGGAAATAAATTATGGACTCCCTTTTCAAGCACAAGTGGATACTTAAGCACTCTTATCTAACATCAGTAACTTCACACCTGACAAAAGGTTCGTACCAGCTACAGTAATTACAAAACCTACACTGGTCTAGTAAAAGGAGTTGCTTCACATTTCAGTTACATCACATTTGTGTACCAGTGTCCTTATGTTTTCTACCACCACAGTGATTGTGAAGGAGAGAAACAGACAGCTGTGTCTTAGTCATTCAAGTGAGGACAAAGGACCCCGACTATCAGGAATGGCTGTGTCATGACTTGTGTGAATCAGATAAGGAAAAGCAACATATCAGAGATTTTTTTAAAGGGAAAGGCAAACCCCAGGATCCAGTCCTGGCTAACACATTTTATTAAGAGAGCTCACCTCAAAGAAGATAAGCTTATAGCTTTTACTGGATTTGGAGTGTGGAAAGACCATGGATAGCAGATCCAGCACGCCTTGTCATGCTATAAATGCATGAAACTTCAGTCAGACCAAATAAACCATTCAAAGCTTCAACCAGATTAAAAACAAGAAATACAGAAAAAAAATTTTTCCCAAAGCATATCCTTCATGGTTGCACAACTGCGAAGATCATCGAAAACCCCAATATTTTTGAAAAACTGCCACTGTACTAAAAAGCCATACTGGCAAGGAATCCTACTGCAGTACAGCAATCAGCGGGCTTCAGCTTAGGCACACATTGTTGTAACCTTGTCCATTTTACACTTTGCCAACATATAACAAGGCATGATGGGAAATATGAACAGAACTGTAGCCTGTACAGGACTCAGTCTCCAAGGTCATGTTCTCTAGTGCAAATACCAGAAAAGTTGGCAACTAGGCACAAGCTGGCAGGAAAGCTGTTTTAGTGCTAGTCAGTACTCTAGCTACGGCAGCTGATAAGAAGAGGTTAGCCACTCCACAAGTGACTGTCAGGGGGCACAACTGGCACCTCAGAAGTGCTGCCAATCAATCACAAGTGCAGCACTTTGCATTTGCTTAAGCAGCCATAGCCAATGTCAGTGCCATTTAAGCGAATGTATTTATATGCCAGTAACTACAGCAAGGAGCTAACAGAATCCCTTTGCTACAGTTTTGCACTTCTAAGGATTTTCTTTCCATTTTTTGGTCCTCAACTTTCAAAATGACTTTTTTCTGGTCCTCAACTTTGGAATAAGGGAAGGGTGCCAATCTGGGAACTGTCAGGATAGTACCTACCTAGGACTGTGGTGTTGGTGCTCATTGCTCTTAACCAATGGGAAAAGATGAGGGTCCTAGAGAACCAATCTGGGAACTGCCAGGATAGTGCCTACCTAGGGCTGTGGTGTTGATGCACATTATTCTTAACCAATGGGAAAAGACTAGGGTCCTACAGAACCTAAGTGCTGAATGAAGCATTATGGATACCAGTAAAATGAGCATCTTGGGTAGGGAAAGGCTGTGAGGTTTTCTCAGAATCCAAGGTAAATGAAAATGTGAAAGAAGATGAAATGTCTCACATGTGAGTATCTTGCTAGGAAGAAAAACCAAGGTCAGTGGGTTTAGAGACAGTACAGTCTCAAGGAAAAAGCTCTGATCTGCCTTTGGACAGCTTCCTATGTTTATCGCAGTGCTCTGACAAACAGAACATAAATAACTTTGACAATTAATTATGTTTTTGTATGTCTTTTATTTCTGAAGAAGGATAGGATAAGGCACTGACTTCGCATGGCCTCTTGTCAGTCTTAACTTCAATGGTCAAGTATTGTCTTCTGACTGTCGTCTGTAAGAGCTTTTCAAAATAAGCATCCTTCCAGGGTAGAGAAAGATGCAGATGATATGGACTATTTAACAAATCGTCTGACAACCATAGCAACGTCAATGTTGTAAGTCTGTGTTTGCATAAAATTAAGTAGGGGAAAAAATCAAAGTAAAAAAATGAATATTGAATTAATAACAAAAGACAAAAAACATTAGTTGAACTCTGATCCCTGATGTGAACTTCAGAGCATCAATGAAAAACTGATAAGGGGACATCAAAACCAGTACTGACCAAGTGCTGGACATAGCACAGGACACTAATACCAAAGACTATATCCTCCCCTTTTCATGACATGTCATACGGCCAGGAGATGGAATAAAACTCATCGACAAAGAGGACTGATGAGGAACTGTTTCACAGTAAAGTATGCTGTTACTGCAGGAGCTGATGGCTGCTAATGCTCTGAAGAACACAGGATCATAGGAAGTTACTAGGTTAATGGCCCTGGAGCCCTTACTAGCCAAGAGTTTATCCCCAAAAAGAAACCTTAGCACCTGTCGCCCCAGTCAATGAGGGACACGGGTGGGACCCCTGGTACAAATTTGTGTTTTCCCAACCACTCATCACGGGTGCGCTTGAAGAGTGTCAGCAAGGTACTCTGCTTGACGTGTATGGAAGTCTATTCCTGAGATGGGGCAGCCTGTGGGAGACAAACCTGTCTCTCCAGCAGGTCTTGCTGATGTCGCTTATTAGATTCAGGCCTTTTGAGCAGGTAATGCGCAAGGAGTTAGACTTACAGATGTAGTGCATCTCTAGTTGGTCAGGATCCGAGATTGCCTTGTAGGCGAGACACAGATCACCTCTGAGCAATATGTACAATACTGAGTAGAGTGAAAGTGATTTGAGCCTGTCCGCATAATACAGGTTTTGGTGGCCATGGATTCGCTTGGTGCATATGTTTTCAGAGGTACATACCAAATGGGGTGTTGCACTCAATTATTGTTCTAATGAGGTAGGAGTATAGAGAGAAACTTCTTTTTTCTGGATGCAATCCCTTTACTTATAAGATGAACCAAGTAAAAGGCTTTTCTGACCACTGCAGCTATATGATGGTTGAATGTGAGATTGTTATCAACCCGAGTACCCAGGTCTCTCACCACAAGTTGTGTGCTTGGGATTTGCCATTGATGTGGCAATAAGTGGGGGCCATGTTTTGCCGAATAGTATGATGAAACTTTTTTTTGCATTTAGCTTCAGGCCATGACTTTGGCACCAGTCATTAGTTGCTGTGAGACTCTCCTGCCATATGTAACATCATTTGGGGAGTCAATGACAGCACCCAACTTACAGTTCTCTGCAACTTGGTCAGCCACAGGCCTTTTGTCTTTGCCTGGACCTCTGAGAAGTAGATGCTAAACAGTAGGGGTCCCAGGACAGATCCCTAGGGAACTCCACTAGTGATGGGTCTGCTATCTGATGTGGAGGTGCCTATTTTGACCTTGAGGGTCCTGTTGGTGAGCCAGCTGGCAGTTGACAGGGATTTATGCCAAGTTGTGTTAGCTTGTCAATGATGACTGAGTGGGGGATTGTGTCAAAGGCCTTGGCCAAGTCAAAGTAAGCTGTATGTACTGACTTTCCCTCATCCAGAACCTTGGTGACAGTCTCAAAGAAGTCAACCAACTTCAAAAGGCAAGTTCTGCCCTTGACAAATCTGAACTGGGTGGGGTCAAGTGCTTAGAGATTGCCTATGTCCTTGTTTACAAGATCCCTGATAATACACTCCATGGCTTTACAGATCAGACTTGTCAAGCTAATGGGGTAATAGTTTCCAGGGTCAGTAGTGGCACCACCTTTGTGCAAGGGGATGACAATGGCAGTTCTCCACTCTGGTGGAATGAAGCGGAATGAAGCCTGTACTTTGGCTGTGGTTGAATAGGGTGCTCAATGGTGAAGCTAGTTCTTGCTGGAGATGGTGCAGAATATAGCCTGGGATACTATCAGGTCCCATGGAAGCTATATTCTTTGTCTTGGATAGGGCCTTTAAAACTTGGATCTATGAAGATATGAGGTGCGGGACAAGTTTTGGGGATGTCAAAAAGGCCTTTGGGGGGACAGGGGTTGAAGTTTGCACTGAACCTATCTGCTGGCAGGTTGTCTAAGTCCACAGGATCAGTGTAAGTGATATCTGTTAAGTACTAATTTGGAACAAACCTGGACCTTGCCGTGGAGGTTTCTGATGTAACTGAGGAAGGCTTTGTGGTTTCCCTTTGTTTTGGAGGATAGTTTTAATTTAGAAGTGGCTTTGGAGGTTTTCGCTAGTGATCTAATTTGCTTATTGAGGCTAATGAGGGAGTTTTTCCAATCTGGAATTTTTTTCCTTTTTACCCTTGGACAACAGTCTCTTCTTTTTGTTGCAAAACCTGTTGATAGAGGATGTCCACCAAACAGTTTTTTTTTCCTTGAGGAGCAGGTTTTAGTTCTGTTGGGTATGGATGAGTCCATGCAGTTGTACAGGTGCTTGTATACTGCACTGGTGTATTGCTCAGTACAGTTGTCTGCATCCTCTGATACACTCTCTTAGAAGGCTGTAGTCAGCTTTTGAGAAGTTTTTAGCTTGATTACGACTTGGGGGGGGGGTGGAGGGGACAGAAACTTTGAATCTTCGAATGAGACAGTCTAATGATCTGATCTCACCAGGGAGGGGAGTGGTGCAGCAGTCGCCCATGTTGGTGAGAACCGAATCCAGAATGTTATCTCCCCTTGTGGGGGATGAGATGAGCTGCTCTAGTGTGTTAGAAGTGATGAAGCTAAGGAATTGTTGAGTGAGTGCATTAGTGCAGGAACAGTTCATCTAGTTTATGGTGTTGAAGTCACCAAGGATCAGGGTGTTGGGGGGGTATCTTGATGGAGTCAAGTAGATCCATTTAAGAGCAGTGGGTGTCCTGCGTTGTAGATGGGGGTATACAGCTTACTATAACTTGGATGGGTGTCTTGCTGCCAACTGTCAATTGTACCTGGAGTAGTTCCAGTGCATCATGCTGGCAAATCAGTCTGGAGGTGTGCCTCTTCTTAATGAAGATAGAGACTCCACCATCCTTAGTCTCCCCAACCTCATTTTGTGATCAGAATGTGTGGAAAGAGAGATAGCCTGGTAAGGCAGGGGTGCTCTCCACAGCCATGAACCAAGTTTCTGTGACCGCACAGACATCAGCATCTTCCAATGCAAGGAAAGCCTCCAGTGAGTGCATTTTCAGGTTAAGGTTCCTAGCGTTAAGCAGCATTCCTTCAATTTGCTTTTTGACAGATCTTTTATGTTGGAAGATTTGTCTTTGGGACATTGCCTAAAAAAGTAATAATGGGGGAGATGAGGGCCTTGGCCAGTATCTGAAATCCCGGTGGTGACAGGTGGAGGCCATCTCTGGCAAAGCATCGAGGCCGGTCAACCATGTCATCCTATGCAGAGAGATGCTGGATCCCCTTGGAAAGACACGAGAAACTAAGCCAATTGTTGAAGTCAATTATTTTTTGTTGGTATTGTGGTATCATCCTTGGTGAAAGTAGAATGTTGCTTAGGGCTAGGGTCATAACCTGCATAGGACACATATTCAGAGCTCAATCATGTCTCTCTTCATATAGTCCAGAGAGGTATATCTCCAGTCATTCATGCCAACATGGACAATGACAGAGTCATACTTGTGGAGAGACTTAAGTGCGTGCATGATGTAGCGGATTCTGGCACCTGACAGACAACTGACCATGACCTTCTCCTTGTCGAACCTGGTGAGGGGGACATCAGTGTGTCTCACAATTAATTAGCCAATGACTAGTATGTTTGGTTTATTGTTATACTTTGTGGGCTGTGATGGTTTATTGTTTTGCCTTATGGGCTGTGTTTGTAAGACACTGGTGTGCTGTCTGCTGTGTGTGATGTGTTTGCTGTTGCATGTGGAATGTTTGTGAGTGTGTTTTATAACATACTTCTTTAAATCATTTTGTGCTATTAGGAAATAAAAACCATGTTGACAAGTGTTGTATCAGAAACACAAGATTATGTAAATGCATACCTACAAGAATCTTACATGGCAGTATCAGAAAGTGTTAACTGTGTGACAGGGTAACACAAACTGCATGTGTTTTTTTCACATATGTAATAGTGCTGGATCATATAGTGATGAAAAAGAGTTTTTTTTAACTTGAGTAGCCCAAAACAAGAAACTAGTGAAAGGTCTCTCCCCTGAGATGGTTAAGCTGCCTTACCTACTAATATACTCTTAAATAGTTGCCAATGCATTTCAAAGATTTTCTCAGCTCACTATTTATTTATTTATTTATTACATTTGTTAACTGGGCAATGACCGACTGGCCAGGAGCCCATTTTCAGTGGAGGCCCAGGGAGAAAAGCTCCACAACAGTTAACAAAACTAACAATAGTAGCATATACAGATACAAATACAGATAGAGTATACAAACATACAGAGAAACATTAATTGAGCTCTGTGACATTTGCAAATGCATGAACAGTTATGAGCACGGTACATATGAATCCATGTACAAATGAGTAGTAGAAAAAAATAAGCAATTCAGCGTAGAGATGAAGAATGGAGTAGGAATCCTAGAAGCACCAGGAATCAGGGGTATAGTTAGGAGGAGCAGAAAGGAGAGTTACAGTAAGGGAGCTGGGAAAGAATTAGCCTGGAGTATGGTAAGAGCACAGCCAATGACTAGCTAGGTAGTCCTTTAGGAGTTGTTTGAACTCATGGTAGTTAGGATTTTTTGCAATAGCCTGCGGACGAGTGTTCCACAATTTGGCTATTTGGTGAGAATAGAGGGAGTTACCATGATAGTTGTAGAGGGAGTCACCATGATAGTTGTGAGAGTGGGTAACATTTAGCATAAGCTTGTCAGAAGATCTGTGATTAATACTAGGTTGGAAACAGCAGGGCAGTTGCTATGTTGACGGACTATTCTGTGGGCCAAGGTAAGTTGATTGAGCGATAAAAGGTTGGTGAGTTCTAACCAGTTGAGTTGTGAGAGAACTGAGCAGTGCTGAAATCTGCGCGAATCATTAGTGGCATATTTGGCAATTTTACTGTAACAGGATTCTAGGTTGTTGAGGTCAGTCTTTCGCAAGTTTGTGGATAGCAGGTGTGACGAAGCAGTGGCCAGCCTGCCGCTTTGAGTTAGGTATTGTTTGGCCCTACATAGGGTGCCAAGTTTGATGTGGACTTTTTTGAGATTAATTGAAAACTGCATACCAAAAACTGGGGGGAAAAAAAGTTCTGCAAGGGGGCATGCCCCAAACCCCTTCCTGGAATTATATAAACCATCTTCATGGTCACACCACACTGAAGAAAATGGGACACCCCGACCCACAAAGAATACACCACTAGCTAACAAAATAGCACAGACTGTGGTGGAACTTACCAGAACATTAAATTCTGGTGCTTTCAGCCACTCAACAACCAGTGCAGCGATCACCTGTAACGTGGCTTCTCAAACTGCTGTGTATACAGTTTGACAACTGCTTTGCATGTAAAGCATCACAAACTCAGGCCAAAGAAAAAAGCCAGTATACACAGACTTCCATAATCTTGCTGCTGAGACCTGGAAACATCATTACTCACTGAAAATTAGGAAAACAATCCCCCTCATCGTTCCATTTTTCTTCATGAAAAACAATTTGTTGACTGAACATTATTTTTTACTTTGGACACCCTTATCAGTGGGTCCATGAAGAAAGACAGCTAAGCAGTACACAGTTCTTTCTGAAAAAGCACAAACTCAGAAAGTAAGAAGACAAAAGAACTCCTAAATAACTTCTTTAAAAAGGAATGGTAAAGTGATTATTTGGTTTCAAGAGTTCAAAACTGTAGAGTACAGTGATACACTGCATACTACCAGAGCCCAGGAGAGTCGTTCAGTTTCTTAGCATTCAAAGAAGCTTTTCCAATGCATTGTATGCCCCTAGGGATGACACGTTAATAACGGGGCACACACCAAGGCTCTTGTTCCCTCCTCAAGTGTTTGTTACACATTCAGATAAACAGTCCGATAAAGCACTAAGGCTTACTGAGCTATGGTTTATGTCAAGTCTGCGGCAACTTTAAAAAAAAAAACTGAAGGACAAAATCGAAAAGCAGGAAGAGTTCTAAAGGAAATTCAAGTGTCAGATTTCTGCTACAATCCATGCTTGACAGAGTTCTTGTAACAAGCCTGCTATTAATACTATCATCAGATGCAATAACTAAAACGTGTGTTTCTCAGAAAGTAAATGCCTGTTGTCTTAGAAATATGTTCATATTCACACTGCTACCACGACCATCACCAGTAAGTGAACATACATAATTTAAGAGAAATTCAGTTCATTAACCACAATGCTGCCTGCATTTCAGTTTCTTCTACCCTAATATGAGTACAGCGTTTCACACAATGAATCCAAAGGAAAAAACACAGCACACAAGCAACTACTAAAATAATAAAATAATCTGAGCGCACGGAACTGGAATAAATCACTCAAGACCATAGAATAATTTAGCGCTTTCATTCTATTGGATACAGAACTTCATCAGAATTAAATTATTCGATGGTCTTGAGTGATTTATTCCAGTTCTGTACGCTCAGATTATCTTATTACTTCATACAATGAAGGCTTTAAAATTTCAGTTATGAATTAGAAGAAAATACAAAATAAGTTCTAAAATTACTGCTCAGAAAGTGAGACAAAGCAAAAACAAAGCTACATTATTTGCAAGAAATAAACATCCCATAAGCAGTTAGATTTAACTACAAAAGAACAAAGAAGTTTATTTGGTTAAAAAAAATACCTGCGTGATGGAATTGAATATCTTCTCAATAAATATGTAGGGAATGTTCACATTACAAATAATGAAATAGTGTCAAATGTCATAAAATGGTAATATAACTTCAACTAATGTAATATACCAAACAGCTTTTTCAGATTTGTTTTCAGCCAGATCACCTAAAAATTATCTTTTTTTATTTACAGGGTTGAGAATGAGGGCAATTTTGCATGAACCCATCTGAGAGCATTTTAACTTGCCTCCAAACCTATTCATCCAAACAGGTAATTATGCAAAGATGCCAATAACCCTTTGCTGAAAAGGTAGGTCTGGACTTGCTACCTAAGTTGGCAAGTCATTTAACATATCTGCACCCCTCCCTCTCATTAACCGATCAATCTCTGAAGTATATGTCCCACAACTATGGAAAAACTCAATTACTCCTCTTTACAAAGGCGATAACACCAGTGATCTAACTACCGGGCCCATCTCCATACTTTCACCTCTACCTAAAATTTTAGAAAAGTGTATTCATTCTCAATTGCTAAAACATCTCAGACAGTAACCTACTTACATCCACCCAACATGGTTTTCGGCCAGCACACAGCACAACAGCAGTCTTACTGTCATTTACCAACACTGTATACAAAGCTCTTGATGCAGGCCTGCTAACATCAGTGATCCTACTAGACCTATCAAAAGCTTTTGGTACAGTGTTCCACTCAAAACTACTTTTACAGCTTGAGACCGTACACTGTTTCCCACAGACTCTAACCTGGTTCCATAACTATCTACACAACAGAAAACAATTGGTTAGATGGCAAAGTAAGCAATCCGATTACCTACTCAACAACACAGGCATTCCCCTTGCTTTTTAACATATTTATTAATAACCTCCATATAGCATATAGCATCAATACGCGGACGATTCAACAATAATTACATCCTCTAACATCTCTGATCTCCTAAAGTTAACACAAAATGCATTTACTTCCATCAAATCCTGGCTTAACTCAACTGCTACTTAACCCAAAAAATCAAAACTTTTACTCTTCATAACCAAACCTCTAACTCTAGACTTTAAAATATTCTCTCAAAACAACACAGAAATTAAAATTGTAAAAACAGCCAAACTACTTGGCATCACAATTGATGGCAAACTATCCTTTGAGAATCATATACTCAACTCAATCAAAAAGACCCATTTTAAGCTTGGCAAACTCTATAGGCATAAACTCTATTTGGACAAGTCTACCAAGTTGAAACTAGCTAATAGTCTACCTCTACCCTCCCCTCCTCTATGGCTGCCCCATTTTCACTAACCTACACACATCTCTCCTGAACAAACTGCAAAATACTATAAAATAGCCAAGTTTGTCTCCAACATGCCACTCAGCCACATGTCAGTGTAAAATAACCATACATCTTGTTTGGGTGTGAGCAATGCAGAGTTATGCCTTACTGTCTTTGGGTGTGAGCAATGCAGAGTTATGCCTTACTGTCTTTGGGTGTGAGCAATGCAGAGTTATGCCTTACTGTCTTTGGATGTGAGCAATGCAGATTTATGCCTTACTGTCTTTGTTTGGGTGTGAGCAATACAGATTTATCCTTACTGTCTTATGTTTGGGTGTGATCATTGCAGATTTATGCCTTACAGTCTTTGTTTAATCACTAGAGCTTTGCTGTAGGTAAACCCTGCAATACCCACATCCAAATGTGATATCTTCTTTCTAAAGACTGACTGCTACATTTAATTTAGCTATGCCAAGAAAATCTGAGTTAAAATAAATGGATTAAGAGAACTGAAGCAAACAACTGCATTTATAGGTGGCAAAACTATATGCATTTCACTGCCCCAGTTTTCAAATACAAAACTTCAAATTGCACTGAAGTTATACCTCTGCTAGCACCTGTTTTAAAGGGGACAAAACTGTCCCATTTCCAAGCTTCGAGTATCAAAAGGGACTAAATGTGCTACTTAAAACAAACTACTTAAGCTTAAAACATTGCTGCTTTACTGATTGTTTTACATACCTGGCAGCAAGGGAGTGTGACGTGGCTGGTGGCTCCCAATGAAGGAATGGTACACTCTGCAGCTTTATGTGAATATCATACAAGCCCTGTAAACATGGGAGATCATTAATACAAATGTTGGCAAGGGGGGAAAAAAGCAAAACAACAAAAACTCTGACATCAACAACTAACCTACACTGACTGCAAACCCACCAACATAAACACATTAAAATGTTTTGTCAGCCTCATTCTAGGACCCTCTAAAATTTTCCTTAGACGTTTGACACCTATAACTTTTCAATGCAATTCTTTGTTAAGCACAGACATACTGCCAATGTGCAGACCACAGATGAACACATCTATACTACATGTCAAAACAGCTAAATCATACTCTAGGAAAAGTCATCCATTTACACCAGACAGAAGAGTCATCTTGGAGCTTGATGTGTGGAGCACAGTGTAGGAGCAGAACTTAACACTTTCCAAACTAGCAAAGTAATGCAATATTGTACAGAATACTGCTCTGCTATTATGGTATTCCTGAGATGAGTTGTTTTGTTCTGCTACCCATCTCTGCCAACTACTTCACAGGAAATGAATGGGCAGCCAATAAAAGAGCATATACTGCCAAAAAGCCCTGGCCAATGATAAGGGCAATAATTACATTGTAGGACGGGATGAGAAACATCCGCAACAGCGTCCTCTAACTCAAAGTCAGAATTACTAATAAGGTAGCTTAGGAGAAAGTAAGTGAGGGGCTTCAAGTTATCATCTTCATACAGTATTTATACTATATTTTCCACTCAACATCAGGGTAGAAACATTGAGAATTATATTTTGCCTCTTCAACAGATCAATTTTTTCAGATGCAACAAGCCAAGAAGCAAATCAGACAAAATAAATAATCTAACCAATCCCCCAAGCTTGGGAACAGGTATTCCCACCCCTCACTTGCATTCTGCATGCTTACAGTAGAGTCTCACCTCCATGAAATAGTCACCGGCTAGTTTAGCTGTCATCAAAACGAGCATGATGGGAAGACCATACGTGACATTACCAGTGGCCTCCACCATAATGACTGTAAGGCTTAGTGTCATTCGTACTATCCCTCCTATAAACAAAGAAAAAAATGGTCAGTTTATTGTTAGTTTTCCAATCAGCAACCATATTTTGCAGGTTCCTACTGCCAGTCTATGTCATTCATGTTAAAGAAAAGTCTCCCCTCAAGCAAGTCAAACAGAAACACAGAACAGGGATGGAGTACACAAACACCATTTGTACTAATGCTGTTAATGTGACAGACCTACTACACTATACCACCTATAGAGGTACCGATTACTGCAATATTATTTTTGAGGGTCTTCAGTAAAGCTGCATAACAAACTGGCAGATTCTGTTTCTTACTACACTAGAATACAAGCCTTTCTACACAAAAATCACTGTGTAAGTGAATTTACTACTCCTTCATTCAGACGGGACATTAAACTAAGACCTCATCTGCCTAAGGAGGAGGAAGTTCGGGTGGATATGAAAGAACTCAGCACCAATTGAAAACAGTAGAGAAGTTCAACAACGCCCTGGCCAAGTTTCCCTTAATCAATATGAAAACCACATCGGGTCTCCCCTGAAAAGCAATCACTGGCCTACTGGGACTAACCCGGTCAACAATGTATGTGTACATAAATAAATAAAGCCTTCAAACATTCCAGTCCCTACAAGCTGGAAAACTCTACATTCATACTGCACTGAAACCAGAACTCCTGCAATACCTAGTAGAGATTACAATCCTTGCCACCTTCCCCATGTGAATAGAAGGTACAATACTCAAGGTCTGCACTTACTGCTGTGTTCAGGTGTGGGAATATGTTCACTGAGGCTTAGGTTGCTAAAATGTAAGGATTCATGGCTAAACCATTAACTACATAAACTGCTGACAACCGAAATTAACCACAGAATACTATACTGACATTAAAAAAAAAAGATTTCAGCACACATTTTAGTATGAAGAGTGCACCCCCATGCATCCAGCTCTCGGACATATGTGTGTGTGTGTATATATGTAAACATCAAACTTCTCCCAACGTTAACAGTAAAATGAAAAAGCTTTGAATCTTTCCTTTACTTTGACTTGTCTGACCTTGGAATAAATAGGTCATATAGCCATAGTATACATGACAAAATCAGAACTTGACAAAATCCATAATTCCACCAAATAAGAATGGAGTTTCAAACTATTACAAGCATTGACAGGAAGTGCTGAAACAACTACTAGTGCCTGGTGCAGACATATTATAAGGTTAATAATCCAAGCGTGAATGACCAAACCACTATGTACTTTATTTTCTAATGTATTTAACTTTTCTTGACTGGATTACACTACTAGGGTAGTGACCACTTTTCAGGGGACACCCAAGGTGGTATTCATACTTGAATAGGAGAAATCTGATTTGGACAGGACAGGGTGCCATGGAAATTCTCCTACTCAAGTCACTGTTTATTGGCACTGCAGCTCCTGAAGGTGGAAGAGCAAGATGGCGGAATGCAGTGATGAGGTGCGACTGCTGCGCTGGGGAAGCCTGAAGTTGTGGCTTTGGAGAACTGGGGATGAATTCTAAAAATAAACAACAGAGTGACTGGTATAGTATTTGGGATAATTTGGTTGTACTATAGGCTTTACTGCCAAATATATTATGGCCCTAATACATTTGGGGTCTTAAATGTTTTACAAAGAAAAATCTAAAATATTTCACTTAGTGTAGAAATTTTAAGGGGGGGTGTGATAAGAAATATTTTTGTGCTCCATGGAAAGATTATACACTTAATGGATGACTAAGTTTGTGATTTCAGGATTACTAATATTTCAGATTACGAGTTCAATATTGTTTGAATATTATCAGTCAGTGTTTGACATAAAAAGAGCAGAGAAAAGGAAATACAGAATGAAGCATGGGAGGTGTGGATAGGAAACCAAGTCACTTACCTAGAGTTCTCATTATACATGGAGGAAAAAAGGACTGTGAGTTACTGGGGCCACCTAAAAAATGATTGTTCACTACAAAAAGAAAAAAAAATCATCCCTTTTACATAACAGAAGATGTACCCTGTGTGGTGAATCTAGAGATTGTACTACAGATATATACTAATGTGCAGAAAATGCGGCAAAGAGGGACATTTATGGTTTGACTGGTCATTACTAAATGAAGAAAATAACAGTTGGGAAATGAAGTGGAAAGGGAAAACAATGTTACCGGGAATTAAACTATTGAAATGTAGGATGATAACACACTTACTAAAGAAATGCATGAAAATGAAGTGGTGACACTGATGAAGAAAAGGAAATGGTATACAACATACCACAAGAAAAGTAATGTAACATATCTGAAGATCACGACCAACACTAGTGACATATCTGAAGATAATGACCAACACGGGTGACATATCTGAAGATCACAACCAACACTAGTGACATATCTGAAGATAATGACCAACACTGGTGCCATATCTGAAGATAATGACCAACACTGGTGACATATCTGAAGATAACGACTAATACTGGTACATATCTGAAGATAACGACTAACACTGGTACATATCTGAAGATAACGACTAACACTGGTACATATCTGAAGATAACGACTAACACTGGTGACATATCTGAAGATAATGACCAACACTGGTGACATATCTGAAGATAATGACCAACACTGGTGACATATCTGAAGATAATGACTAACACTGGTACATATCTGAAGATAACGACTAACACTATCATTGTAGGATATGAAGAGGAGATTTTGTTTTGCAAGAACGGTTAAGAAGGTGAAGAAGGTTGCAGTCTAGAGCAAAGAAAACTGCAAAAAAATAAAAAGGATAACTTTAAGGCTGTACCTCAATATGAACAGTATAAAAATGAAGTAAAACGGTTCCTGGCTTAGAAATTATGACAAGAATGAGAAGCAAAATTAATATGCTTGGGGGGTATACGATTCTTGGAAAAAAACACAGAGAGATTAATAAGAATATGGAGCAAGCATTTAATGCTGGTATATAAACGTTGTTGAGGAAATGCAACTTTTTAGAACAAGAATAAGACATAGATTCATAGGTTCATAGATTAGTACTAAGCTAACTGCCCTTGTGAGCCATTTTAAGCCTAGCCAATTATCCCTTGTGAGACTCAAACCCTGCACCTTGTGTTTGTAAGGCAAACACCTTAACCATTAGGCCACCCTCCCTGACAGATGGACATTTTTGTGGAGATTCCAGGAAAAATGTTAATTTGTGACAGCAGACTTAAAATTACAGAGCTGCAAGAGTGGCAGTTATATACACTGTACAAGTCCTGGAGAAAAAAGTACAATGTTTCAAGAAATGACAAAAATGTGTTACAATAGACAGGGACATTACTGCAGTGGGTAATTTTAACTGTAGTTTACAAAAATGGACCAGGAAGATAGCACATTATCTAAAAGCATGTCAAGAACAACTACAAAGCATTCTTTAGCCATATCTGCAACTTCAAAGGCAATACACAATTGTGTGCAGAGCTAATTGTTAATGGAGCTACCTATACCGAGCCAGAAGGTGTAGAAAACCAAATGGCAATCAATTACGGCTCTAACTATGATATAAACAGGACCTGTTGGATATTCAGGTATGTATAGCAGAGGGTAACTCTTCTCTGGAACAGGTTCCCCCATCCATGTGAAGCAGAATTCTTCCCTAACCCAATTCAAGTGCATCCTGGACACCTGCATGGGGAATACAAAATTCATCCCTGACATGGTACCTATATCTCTAATGGACCACAGGTAACCTATAAATGGCTCATCTCCCAGGCCCCAACTTACACTTAACCAAGGGTACCAGAACTTGTCACAGATTTGGGATGCATGGCTAAGCTTATAAAGGCCTCTGCGGTCAGTAGCCTTATACAGACCTATGACACTGTTTTATAACACTTGGACAGAATTGTAGGTTATGTAAAAGTTAAAATATAAAGATTTAATTAGTGTCTAAAGCAGGTATTAGAAAGGAACAAAAAGAAGAATACAATAAATGTGTTCAGGAACGTATGAAGTTATGTTAGAAAGAGAAGAATAAGACATTCTTACAAATCGAAGTATAACAAGTTAAAAATAATACATACATATATATATATATATATATATATATACATATATATATGTATAACAAATTAAAATATTATATATATATATATATATATACATATATATATATATATATATATACATATACATATATATATATATATATATATATATATATATATATACATATACATATATATATATATACATATATATATATATATATATATATATATATATATATACACAAATGTGTGTGTGTGTGTGTGTGTGTGTGTGTGGATATGGCATACATGGTTCTGTAAGATGAAGTGGCTGAAAAAGACTGGAAAGTTGCTGACTATGTTGAAGTTGGAAGAGAACTGTAAAGCATAAACCCTATATCGTGTAATTAATGTTTAAAAGAATACTGAAGGGATTGAAGACATAAGTAAAATATTTTTAGGTCTTATTATTTATATAAAAGATTAACAATGTAAACTGTATATTATACTGTAAAACAGTTTTGAATAGTATGCAGGCAGTGGTATTTTAAATGTCTGGTGGAAGATTTTTATCAGTGACTGCTATACAGGCCAGTGATATTAAAGAAAGCATGACTTTTTTGTTAATGGAATGTGTCCAGGCTTTACAATGTAATGATATAAGAAATGATGGAAAGAAGTCAGCTAATATAATGTTGTGATATTGGGCTGCCAGGTTGGGGGGGGGTGTAAAACTGTACTGATCATATTATATGTAAAATTAAAAGATACTAATTTTTCTTGTTTTGATAGAGATCGAGGTCTAATCTAATTGCCTTAGTTTAAGCTGTGGGCAAGTGTTTTTAAGCAAATAGGCTTGAAAAATAAAAGAAAATGAACAGCATGAACAGAGTAGTTCTTTATTGGATTAGCAAAATCACTAGGTGTTTTACCCCATTAGCACTTGTTTTTAGTTGCAGACCAGAACACTGCATGTGCAAGCAATTAAATATGACAGAATAGAAATGTGCGATGGCTCTCTTTGTGGAGATTCCAGGAAGAATGTTAATTTGTGACATCAGACTTAAAATTACAGAGCTGCAAGAGTGGCAGTTATATACACTGTACAAGTCCTGGAGAAAGATGTACAATGTTTCAAGAAATGACAAAAATGTCATTAATTTGTTAGCTGTTTTTCTTCCATTAGCACCTGTTTTAGTTGGATACAAGGAGCCAGCAGGTATAAGCAATGAATTACGAGAGGTTTGATCAGTGTATTCTGAGTGAAACCTACAAGGTATAATATAATTGCTTTACTGCAGAAGACTCCTGCTATTACAGCTGTGTCGCAATCAAAATGGAACACCCTCCCTCATCACCAGCAGCTAATCAAAAATCCAACATCCTTCTAATTAAAACTAGAGAACATCTAACAAAGCTCTGGCTCTGCTCATGCCTATCTCTAGGATAAAGTAATCCGCACATGTGTTTCCCCCCTCCTTAACTATGCCTTTATTGATCCTCCTTGCCACAACTTCTACTGACAGGTCCCTAGCCTCTTCAACATTATCACATCTACTTGCTATCTCCTTCTCCATTCTTTATTACACAATTATTTATTACATTCCACTTTAGAAGTCCTTAAACATATGTACAAGTATTTTTTTTCTTTCTATTATGATATATCCAATATTCAATTGTAACAGTCTAAGATGATGTATTACTCTTTTATAGTATGGTTATAATATTAGCTGTTTCCAGTTCTAACTCTGATGTTTTCCCATTTTATAGCACATGCTGTGTGTTCTACCACAATGCTTGTATACTACAATAATTTAGTGTATTACTATTCTGTACAATGTCTACTCTCATCTTGTAATGCTACATGTAATACATTAGGGAGCTTTTCTCCCCAGGCCTCCACTGAAAACAGGCACTGTTCCTCTGTTGGACTTTCCAGGTTAACAAATTCTTAATTAATTAATTAATTAATTAATTAATTAATTAATTAATTAATTGGATTCTTAATAAATCTGAAATTGTGGGATGTGAATAGTTATACAAACAGTTGCCCCTTCAGTAGGCTTAGTGATTTGATCTACTGAGTACAACAGTGCACAATTTAGTTTAAGGTAGGCAGTGCATTTTTTTTAATAAGGCCAAGCCTGGTTATGGTGGACCATCAATCTGTCTCAAGAAAAATTCTTCTTCTTCCTTAGAGAACAGCTAAAATGTGAAGATCTTCATCAATAGCACTGAGGGACTGTCTTTTTCAGTGAAAAGTGTAGGCATTTGCTTGTTTGAGGAAGACAGGATTCCTTATATTACCTTACAGTTGTATACAATGTTAAAATATTCACTGGTGAACAGCCTATCAAAAGTAGAAACTGAAAAATGCTAAACCTTAAAGAAAATACAACTTACCCCAAAAACTATATTCATCTTAATGACATATTTCTTTTTATACATCTTGAAATAGTTTTGCTACACTCCTGATTACTGACACTGTATAACATTGTATTGCTACTTAATGCCTTGTAATAATCATGTAATATTGCTGTTTAATGCTAATTTATGATGAAAATTATTTAATATGTTGGATATTTTCTCCCTGGACCTTTGCTGAAAAATGGCTCTTCACCTCAGTAGGACAATCCCGGTCAACAAATGTAAAATAAATAAATAAAATGATTTAAAATTTTGGTACCAATTTCTAGCTAGAAATAAATTACATACGGGTGATTATCTTTTAGCTAGATACAACATAAATAAAGACAACTGGTTATGTATACAAATGTTAAGGGGATTTATTAATAATAAAACACAAACGGTATTAAATATGAATGCAAATCCCTTACCAAAAATATTAGAATTTCTCTTTAGTATTAATAGTACTGAGATTAAAAATAAATCTTATTTACCATTAATTCCTTTTTACTTCCACTTCCTCTCCCCACCCCTAGTCACCCTGCTTCACACCGTCTGATCATGGCATTCCTTCCTCTGCAGGCTCTGGCTCACCCTTTACCCTCCCCTTCCCTCCTCACTCAATCTCTCAGACCTGTTACAACATGCTTAACTACCTCACTTAATCTCAACTCCAAATACATATCCAACTGACTTACACCTAGCTTCCTCTCACTACCACGTATACTACTCACTCAGTCTCCTCTCTTACTACTCTGTCTTCCCCTTCCATCCTAGTTTTAGCTTGTTCCTCCTTTGTGTGGAGCATCTGCTTTATATCAGTTTGAGTTTAGTGCAATATCTGTATAT
Source organism: Protopterus annectens (assembly GCF_019279795.1). Lineage (NCBI taxonomy): Eukaryota > Metazoa > Chordata > Ceratodontiformes > Protopteridae > Protopterus > Protopterus annectens. Next base: position 99,250,590 of record NC_056746.1, read on the forward strand.
AAGATTTAGGTTTATGACTTTAGAACAGTATCTGTTTGAGTGTAGTACTATCTGTATATACATCCGACCTTTATTCCTAGCCTATAGCTAGATATTGGTATATCGGTTCATTACTATGTTTCATGTTGTATGTATAGCTAATGTTTGCTGCAGTATGTATTACTTGCTATTGTATGTATATTCAATTGTTCTTCATGTGCTCTGCTGCTCGTTTACTGTTCTGTGGAGCTTTTGTCCCCGGGCCTCCGCTGAAAAAGGACCTGTGTCCATGTGGAATTTCCTGTTAAATAAATAAAATAAATAAGATTTTAAGGACTGACTTTTTTAGTTTTTGATTTGTCCTACTGGGAGTATTCAACAAAAGTTAACAATGAAATATTCTCAGAAGATAATAAAATATTATATTTGAAATCTATAAATACCACCACTTGGTCACTTTACTGGAAAATTTTCACATGGAAGTATTTATGCAGAAGTTTTCTACCACCACATAAAATTGCTTTGATTTATAAAAAAGAAGAAATAAAATGTTGGAGATGTGATGAGGTTGTAGATACAAACTGGGTATACATTATTACTGAATGTAAGGTGGTAGCACAATTTTGCGGAGAATTTATATACTTTAAGGCACTGTGGACAGATAACTAATATTAGAAATTCTTTAATTTTATTCAACGTTTCAATACCAGATGCTATTCCAAAAACACAAGTACCGCTCATCTCTTGTGTTCAAATTAGACGATGTGGTGTATGGGTTGAAGATATTTACTGTACATAAACACATCAGAACAGTAACTGGAACATGTACTTAAGCTAAATAACTCGCACATATTATTTCATATACTCTCACATGTGCATCTCCATTCATGTCTGCATTCACTCTGACTATACAAAATGGCACTGATCTTGCACATGCTCGGTACTAATATGCACAAGCTATGTAGCTACAGTGGCTGACTAGGTACAATACAGTAAATGATCTACATCCTCCCTCTTTGAATTTTTGGCATGCAAAAGAAAATGAGACATTCAATATGCTGGACAGGATAACAAATAAAAAAATAAATCAAGTTCATGTCCAAGTCGCTGTGTATTTTGGGTTGGGCTTAGAAATTCTACCCGATCTCATTATATAAAAACTTTGACTGAGTTTAGCAACAAGGACAATCTCTGGAGAGTGATTTTCAATCACTGCTTCGGGGTATTCATCTGGATTGTTTAGAAAAGATGCACTGTTCTTGGGAAATGGAACAAGTGTCAAGTCACTCTGAGATGTAGAGTCTTTGCTGCAACACTGGTTCAGAGACTGGAAGAATGTGCTTTTGTTTTCTCCTAAAGTTCACTCCATCGGACTCATCCTCACAAAGATCTTTAACAATACCCACTCGTTCGAACCCTTTTGATGTTTGTAATATAACAGTTTCATCTTGTCTGAATGGTCTGATAGACTTGCTGGATTTTTCATAGTACATTTGTGACTGGCGTTACTTCAAAAGTTTAGCCTTGACCATTTTATTGTTTTTCACTTTCGGAACCAATAAGCTTTTACTTTTTGGTAGGGTTGTTCTTGTCTGCCGGGACATTAATCTCTGAGCAGGTGAACCAAGTACATTGCCTTGAGGAATCTTTCTGAGATTGAGTAAGTTTGACTGCAGATACTCAGGACTACTAGTAATATAAAGTCCCAAGACTCAGCAAATTTCTTGAACTGTTGACTTGTAAACTGTGTACCACCGATACTCTTATTACGCTCCGCAAGTTCACTAGAAAAGTGGCCCTTAAACTTTTATATAAAGACTCTGGCAATGATGAGCTTACCTATAACGTTACAGTTTTAAAAAGAAAGAGTACTTTTGTGCCGCCTCTACCAGGCTCAGTTGGATGTTTTCAACGAGCTTGTGAGCATGATTTTATATATATTACAGAGAGAAGCGACACAGAAGACTGTTTGTCAATATGAATATTGCACAGAAACATGGTTTAGATTCCTTATGTGATGATGACAGTCTGGTTTTTAGGCCGGCCGACAAAGGGGGGGGGGGTGTTGTAATAATGGATGTTAGTTTTTATAATGATTTGATGAAAGAGATGTTGGAAGATGACATGGCTTACTTCCAAATAAGTAAAGTGGAAGTTGACTCTGTCATTAGAAACGTTCATGATACCATATATGATCTTTTAATGTCTAGATGTGTTGACAAGTGCCTATATGAGTTCCTAACTATTGAGTCCCCATTGATTCCTATAATTAAAGGGCTCCCTAAGGTACATAAAGGGGTTCATCCCCCGCCCCTACGACCAATAGTATCTGGAAAACTTTGGGTTACTGAGCATGCCTCTCAGTATGTACAATCCAAGTTAGGCCCACTGGTAGGAATGATACCTACTATTTTGAAAAATTCCTTCAAATTATTGGAAGATCTTAAGGATGTTTCCTTGCTTGAAAATATGAGGTCAGATACCTTAATGGTTACGTTAGATATAAAGAGTTTGTTTACCAGCATACCTAACGATTTTGGCATTGAGGCCGTCAGGAGTTGTCTAAATGAATGTGACAACATGAATAATAATGACCAGCTAACCATTTGCACCTTGCTGGATTTAATACTTAATAATAATATCTTCATGTTTCAAGACAAAATATATAGGCAAACATGGGGGGTAGCCATGGGCACCCTCTGTGCTAATGCCTATGCGAATATAGCAATTTACCAATGGGAGAGGATGTACATTTTTAATGATAAGAATTTCATTACTAATGTTATTTTATATAGGCAATTTGTTGATGATATCCTCCTTTTTTGGAATGGTAGTATCGAATCTCTGAATGACTTTGTTAATTATATGGGGTCAACTACATCTTTTTTGGAATTTACTTATGAGTTTTCTTCTACCAGTGTTAATTACCTTGATGTAACTGTAACTAAGAATGATATGAATGAGATTACAACCTCCCTATATAGAAAGCCTTGTTGGAGGAATGGCATACTCCACTATGAGAGTATGCATCCTAGGCATATTTTTCCTAATGTAGTAAAAAACCAGATGGCTAGGGTTACCAGACTGTGTAATAATGTTGATGATGGCGATTGTTTATTGGATTTTCAAGCGAAGTGTTTTATGAATAGGGGATACCCTTCTCAGCTAGTAATGAACTTTGGAAGCAATGCTGCACCTACTCAGGGAATAGACCCAGAAAAATATTTTTATGGATATTCTACTAGAACCATCAGAAGTATGGTACAATACGACCTCAAATACACTAATGATGTAAAATACATAAAGGACATCCTATGTAAGAACTGGAAGTTACTTACTATGAATAGAGACCTGCTGAGAATTGTAGGGGAGAAACCCAGTTTTAGATATAGCAATTGCCTTAACCTGAAAAGGTTGTTGTGTAAGGAGAAAATGAAAATTGTACCTCCTGATATAAGGATGAAGTTTAGGCAAGGAACTTTTCCCTGTAGGAAATGTTGCATTTGCAAGTTTATTACGGTTGATCAGAAATATGAAAATATGGAGTTAGGTACTATGTTCATACCGAATTTTTATGCTACCTGTGACACTACTAATGTAGTCTACTTGGCCACATGTGAAGGCTGTGAAGCCTATTATGTGGGAATGACCACACGTAGACTCAAAGATCGGGTCTATAATCATATATATGACATACGAAAAGTAAATACCAACAATGTCTTAGCCAGACATTGTCAGTCATTCCCGACACATGTATTTAAGTTTAGGGTTTTACAGATTTTGTACCCTAGTAGGAGGGAAGGGGATATATTAGGAACCCTTGAGTTGAATGAGTTAAGGTGGATTTTAACCCTTAGGGCGCACTTAGAACCTGGCCTGAACTCGGCCCTTAGCATTAGACCTGCACTTCTATGAACAACCACTGATGCTATATTTGCACCGTGGTTTCCTTGTTTTACTTCTCTCCCTTCCCTTCGTGCTCCCTTGCAAAGGAGCCTTGAGTCGACTGGGTTAAGGTGGACTATAATCTTTATGATGCAAGTAGAACTTGGCTTGAGCTTGGCCTTGATAGTTGATTTGTGTCTCTATTAAATGGTTTTGATATTTTATCTACACTGTGTTTTACTAGTCCCTCATCTTTTCCTGTCCTACTTCTCTGTCCCTGTCCCCCCCCTCCCCCTCCCCCCCCCTTTCCACTTTCCTATCTTTTTATTTGTGTTTCTATTTATATATACTTTTACCTATTGTACTATGCTGACTTAATTCATTCATTAATCAGGGTAGCATATATATATTTATTTATATATATATTATTTTTATGCATTTTTATGTGATCTTTAATAAGCCCACATTTATTGGACATGAACTAAAAGTTTTCCATTATCCAGGCTGGTTTTGTTGTACTTTGGGCTGAGCATCGTTAGTGTGGAAGTATTTTTAAACCTCATAAACATTTTAGGATAAGAATGTTGTTTATATATACATCTTTAATGCTGACTAAACCAAATTAATTTATGGCTTGATGAAATTCTGAGGAGTTTTTATGGTTTCTTGTTAAAATGAGTATTTCTAAAGTGTGAGTATACTCCATTGAAATGATGTAAATTGTTTCTGCTTGCCCTAATTACTTGCTAATTAGGGCATATGCTTTGTATATAAGGACAAGGTATAATTCTGTTTAATGTAACCTGATGAAGCGCACTAGCTAAGTGCGTGAAAGCGCTTGTTCTGTTCCAAATAAATCAATTGTTTTATTCATCGTGGTGGTTCCAGTGATTTGTCAGATTAAACTGGGTACCACTGTCAGAAACGACTTTGTGCGGACTACCGTGGACAGAAAAATCTCTCCAACTTAGTAATGACAGTGCTGGATGTTAAGTTAGGAAGAAGGTCAATTTCAAACCAATTCGAAAAAGAGTCTACTAACACCAAGTAATGACCATTCCATTCAAAAATATCAGTAGCAACCATCGACCATGGTAATTCAGGAATCTGGTTTAGCTGAAATGGTTGTCTTTGTTGGTGCTGTTTAGCAAACAGAACATGCTAGAGTTTCCTTCTCTATATCCTTTGACACAGAAGGCCAAAATACTATTCTGCTTGCCCTTCTTTTGGTAAAATCCGTTCCTGGGTGACCACGGGGCAAGCTTTTGATGTATTCATGTTGTAATGCTTTAGGAAATCCCACTTCTGGACCTTTCATGAAAAGTCCATCTTCAAGTAGAAGCTCGTCTTGGTAAGGAAAATACTGCTGTATGTCAAGTGGTAGACTGGTATGTCAGACTGGCCATCCTTGACTGATAACATTTCTGAGCTTCTGAAGAATTGGATATGAAGCTGTGTTATTAAGTTCATCAAGACATGACGATGAAAAATTTCTGACTTCCATGACTTCAAAGTCTGCTTTCTTGTTTTCATGTTGCTCTGTTGTTTGTCTGGGTGCTCTTGACAAAACATCTGCAAGGTATAAATATTTGCCTTTTGTATAGACAAAATTTAAATTGTACTTTTGTTATTTTAACATCATGCATTGCACACATGCTGAGGCTGTGTACATTGGCTTTTTCAAAATGGTTACTAAAGGTCGGTGATCAGTCTCTATTTGGATAGGTCTTCCATAAATATAATCATTGAACTTCGAACATGCAAACCCTACAGCCATAAGCTCTATCTCAATTTGTGCATACTGCATCTCAGTTTGGGTTAAAGTTCCGGATGCATAGGCAACTGGTATGCCTTCTTGAAGACATGATGCATCAAGACCATACTTTAAAGCATTATACGGAAGAGTTACAGGTTTGTGAACATCATATCTCAATGTGGGTGGAGTGGCAATTTTCCATTTCAGAATGTCAAATGCTCTTTGGTGTTGTTCCAACCAGGACCAGTTTACATTTTTGCATGCCAGCTCACGTAAAGGTGCAGAAAGCTCACTCAAGTCTGGGATGAACTTTCCTAAATAGTTGACCATACAAAGAAAATGTTGTAAAGTTGTGACATTTTCTGGAACTGGCATCTCAAGAATAGCTGCCTGCTTAGCCAGTTGTCAGCCACAACTGCTAAACAAATGACCCACATAAGTAACTTCTCTCAGCTTGAATTTACTTTTCTGAGGATTCAGTGTAAGACTGACTTTATGAGCACAGTTTAGAACTTTCCTGAGGTTTCGATCATATTCGTCTTCACCATTGCCCCTATGTCATCTACTATGATAGAACATGGAGATAACCTGAAAAAATTTCTTCCACTGCATGTTGAAATACTTCACTGGCAGAATTTATCCCAAATGGCGTTGTCAAAAATCTGTATCTTCCAAATGGTGCACTGAAAGTGGTTAACAATGAATATTTCCGATCATGCGAAATTTGCCAAAAGGAACTTTTTACATCCAAGATTGAAAAAATAGTGGCTTTTGGCATGAGAGCAGCTACCTCTTCTACTGTGCGCATTGGATGATGAAGATGTTTAAGTAGTTTAAGTCTCTCGGATCAATACATATTCGAATATTATCTAAGCTTTTCTTATCAGCTATAATCATGGAGGATTATCCATTCAATTGGTTCTTCTACTGGGCTTATACCTAAATTCACCATTTTGTCAAGTTCTGCTTTTACTTTGTTCTGCATTGCTACTGGAACTTTCCCAGCTGGTCTGACAACTGGGCTTACTCCATGATTTAGCTTCATGGAATAAGTGACTGGTAGTTTGCCAAGCTTGTCTTTGAAAATAGCATATTCAACAAAAATGTTCTGTGTGAAACTATCACTGTTGTTCAGATTTAGATGGTGGACCTCTTTATTAAATCAAATCAGTCTCATTCTCAAACTGTCTCTGAGGCCTAACAGTGACTGCATGTGTCTTTTGACTACGTAAAACTGCAAGTCATAACTGTTTCCAGCAGAATGGCAGGAAAATTACTGCACCATCAGCTTGAATTCCTTCACCACCATAAGCAACTAGTTTCGCACACTCTTCTGAATCAAGTTTCTCACCAGCCTGTACTTCAGCAAACATTTGTGCTGATACAACATTGCACTTATACCTGGTGTCTACTTTAAGCTCTACAGATTTTCCATTAATCCATACAGTGCAAAATATTTTGCTCTTTGCTGACAACTGATACTCTACTGCATTAGCTGTTTCATCGAGCACAGAGACAACATCAACATAAAAAGTTTGGTTGCAGCTCACCATCTGATCTACTTGCTTCTTTGGATACTCTCTTAATAAAAGAATGCTGCACTTTAGATTTGCAAATGCCTTTGGAAATGATTCCACTTTCTACATTTGTGACGTTGCTGACCAAAAGCTAAGCACTTCTCTCATTTAGGTTCATGACTACCTCCACAATTATGACAGTTGAAAATAAGGTCTAGGGTAGCAAACAACTTTTGTGGTTTATACTTGGGGTTAGAAGCTGTCCCATTCAGTTTATAGTTAACAATGAGGTTGGGTGTGGCAGCCTTTGGTTTATATTTCTTATTCATCTTAGCTTTGTGTTGTACACTATCAACACCCGCACTGGTAGATACAGTATGGGAGACAGCATGCATACTTTTTTCACTCGTAAGCATATCTGTGCGTTTCTCGGTAAACTCGTGTATCTGACATCTCTATGGCTTTCCTTAGTGCTAAATCACTATCTCAAAGCAAATTCTTTCTCACTGCATCAATATTAACACCACACAAAAACCTGTCTTTTATCAACTAATCTCATAAATCACCAAATCTGCACGTTTTATTTCTCAAGTCAGTAGTATATGCTGTTATAGTTTCACCAGGCTTTTGATTTCTTACCAGGCTTTTGATTTCTTGTGTAAAACATGTGTCTTTCTAGTGTAATATTCATTTGAGGGTTTCACATTTCTGTAAATTTACATTTCAAGCACTCAGGCTCTTCCCACATTTCAGCCCGTATCACAATATGGCAGCTTTCTCCCTCCCCTGCATATACAGCAAGTGCATACGCAAATGAACTTTCCTTCTCAATGGCTTCCAAGCCAGCTAAATTAAGAAGTATAAATGCTCTCGTATGTGCAAAATGCAGCTTGTATGAAAATATCATACACTCGCCAATTCTCAGCAAAATTATCAAATACCAACGGTCCAGGTTTGCAAAATCCCTCTGCCATAACAACAAAATTCATTTAAATATAAGCATAGACCAGGTACTTGTAATTATGCCTCAAAATACAACAAACTCTCTGAAATAGCTTTACTTTGACACTGAGAATACTGCGAACATTCCAGAAACTTTGGTCACTTAGAATAGCTTTAGTTAATGTGAAAAAGTAGTACACTGCAAATAAATCTGGCTGTTTTAACTTTTCCGTACAGTTCAAAGACTTCTAAAATTATTTGGAACACTTCTGTAACTGTTTCAAATACTTTTATCAATATGTTCCAATTTCAGACATTTTGTTTATCTCAGTAATTATTCTGAATGTTTTGAGTGCTTTGCAGCTTATTCTGTGACTGAAAAATCATTTAAAGGCGTTTAAGTACCTTTGAATAACTACGGACCTGTTTGTGAGTTTCTGCGAGTGTTCTCCTGTATATTTCTCCACTTCTACCTTTGTGCCTTATGGTTTGTAAGCTGCTTCAACTTGGATCCCATTCTGGCACCATGACCATAGCAGGCTTTAGGAACCAGCGAACCCTGCGGTCGCTGGGGGGCCCCCAGCCACAGCAAGTTTTCTTATCTTGACATTTTGTAACATGTCTGTCAAACTAACAAAAGCTAGTACAGCAATCTTGTACACTTAGTAAACCAGGTGGGTAATAACTCTTATTTGTATCTCCTTTAAAATTCAAAGATAGCTCTGGTTGTAGTAACAGTGTTTCACCAAGTAACAGGCTTCACAATTCCATAAATATTTTACCGCTGAAAAAGTGCCTCTGGCTTAGTTAAATCCTGCTGGTGGGCATTCTCTCCACTAAAACCAACAACATAGACAACTTTAGGTATCTGTAATACTTGTGGCTGCAAGGGGGCCCCTTAATCATCCTTGACTGTGAGAGGGCCCCACAAAAGTAGGTGACTGTTAGTAAAATGAGGAAAAAATGTATTCATTTCCTGATTATGCTATTTAACCTGAACAGGGCGGTGGTATGACCCTGTTAGGATAAAGCTGATAATGAACATAAGCAAAGTATGCAGTAGAGAGATCAGCAGGCAGCAGTGACTGACTCCCGATTTGAGTGCAAATTTTGAAAGAAGAGCTGATGATTCCGATCTTCAGGGATGTTTCTTTTTTCTTTCAGGGAGTTTTATAAATACTGGCAGAACATCAGATACTACAACTCTCAACTTCTTTGCAGACGAATTCAGTACAATACCAAAATAATAGCAGAATAAAGCCTCAAAATCAGGAACACATTTTAAATATTACTCTAATTCACTTAAAAAAGTTAATAGAATAACATCTTTTGCATCAACATGCATTTTTGGATAATTCAAAGTATAAACCTCTGATGCCTGGAATTACTGACTGTCTGTATTCCTGAATGACTTATTAGCAAATCAAAATTTTTATGGACAGAGCAAAATCAGGGAAGGTCTGTGGAAAGAGAGCCAGTGACATTTACGCATTTCTCCTTACCAAGGTAAATAAAAGTGACTTCCCCTGCTGCTGTTTGATGATTGTTATACACTAAACTGGTGTGGCAGTACCGTTGCTGCATAATGTATTGCTATTTGCTGAAATAAGTACAAAACTAGTATTGATGTGGCTTTTGTGCCTGTTTGTAAAAAATATCACTGATTTTTAGCTCTGCATACAGCCAATAATGCCAAGATACATATGGGTATAAGTGAAAAATGTAGCTAACAAGTCATTGTATTTCAAAAGTAATGTGTCACAGAACATTCAGGCAATGTAATCTTTAAGGAGACTGGTGCCCCCCACTTCCCAGACTGCATAAATTGATACAGGGGGCTCCCTTAATCATCCTTGACTGTGTGAGGGCATCACAAAAGCTGTTGCTGGTTGGGGAAAAAAATGAGAAAAAAATGTATTATACCATGACCGCCCCAAAATGTGCACGCTGATTGGCCAGCGTGCCCATTGTAAATCGAGTTATACTAATGGAAAAAGGTCCGGTCACCCAGACATTTTTCCATTAGTATAACTTCGATTTGAACACTGTTCGCTATGTTAAATGGGTTTAACATGGCGAGACACTTTAAAATAAGCAACGGAGATCTCCGTTGCTTATTTTAAAGCTGTCTCGCTATGTTAAACCCATTTAACACAGCAGACAGTGTTAAAAGCAACGGAGAAAGCAAGATCTCCGTTGCTTTTCGAATGTTCGCTATGTTAAATGAGTTTAACATAGCGATACAGTTTTAAAATAAGCAACGGACATCTCCGTTGCTTATTTTAAAGCTGTCTCGCTATGTTAAACCCATTTAACATAGCGAAACACTAAAAAAAAAGCAACGGAGATCTTGCTTTCTCCGTTGCTTTTGCCCACAGCTCTGATGTACTGCGCAGGCGCGCAGTACATCAGAACTGCCACGGATGTCAGACATCTGCGGAAGGGCAGCAAACAGGCATTATAATATGCCATTATTTAAGAAAAGTAATAGTTTCTTTTCTTAAATAATGTCATGGTATAATAGCAATAACCCACTTCTGGGTGTGGGTAATGCTAGATTTACCAACGGTTGGCTTTGTTTGGTCCCTCGGGCTTCGCCCTCGGGACCAAACCACGCCAACCGTGGGTAAATCTAGCATTACCCACACCCAGGCATGGGTTATTGCTATATTAACTTTCTGATTCCGCTCTTTAACCTGAACAGGGCTGTGATCTGACAATGTTAGGATTAAGCTGATAATGGCGTCTGCTCTCATCTGCACTTATTCTAAAACCAGCCCTGCTCAGATGTGTGTGCACAGATAAAACCAGCCCTGCTCAGATGTGTGTGCACAGATAAAACCAGCCCTGCTCAGATGTGTGTGCACAGATAAAACCAGCCCTGCTCAGATGTGTGTGCACAGATAAAACCAGCCCTGCTCAGATGTGTGTGCACAGATAAAACCAGCCCTGCTCAGATGTGTGTGCACAGATAAAACCAGCCCTGCTCAGATGTGTGTGCACAGATAAAACCAGCCCTGCTCAGATGTGTGTGCACAGATAAAACCAGCCCTGCTCAGATGTGTGCGCACAGATAAAACCAGCCCTGCTCAGATGTGTGTGCACAGAAAGCTGCTATAGGTTATTGGGAGGGTTGTTTCTTTAATTTTCATTACAGTCAAACCATAGAGGTGTGCACGAGGTGATTACAGCTTACCTTTGGGCTGAAGACAGTGTGGGCATTGTTTCTTTTACTTTTCTCACAGACCTCAGAGGTGTACAAAGAAGGTTACTTTTGTGTAGGGACAGTGTACTGTCTATGAGAAACAAAGTAAAATATATTACTGCAATAATTATTTTTTCAATATCACATCAGGCATGTATACAGGTAGCTTTCATTGATGGTTAGGGTTGAGGAGTGAGGAGGCACCCTATGTATATCTATGTCAGCACTCAAATGAAACACATGACTGTGGCAACCTCTGTTTTCATCCCAGTCTAATACCAGAGGGATGCATAGGCAGCGACTGTCTTTTTTGGGGGAGTTAGGGAAGCAGGCCATACTCCCAGACTGGACCTCTGTATCCAGACAGCAAATAGCCTGTTAGTTTGTTATGAGCTACTATTTTATCATCTTTCAATATTAAGCCTTGGGCACAACTTATATATTCCTTGAAAGAAAAAAAAAAAAGATTGAAATTCTTTTATTACTCTTGCTTTTTGTTTATGGCACCACTGGATTAAAAGGTTGGGAAAATACTGTAAAATGCATCGCAAACCTATAACCTATGGCTTTCTGGGCCCTGGCTTACTGAGTTATTTCCTAAATGGTTATTACTGTGCAGTTTTGGTCAGGAAAGGTGTGCCAAAAGGTTGCAAGGAAAACTTAAGCCGAACAGTAGCAATGAATTTCCTTCCTTAATCGTAATTTCTTTTCAAGCCAACACTGGATGAAAAGATTATGTAAAAAGAAAAAACATTAAAATGCTCTTTAGAGAATATAGACAGCATTTCACCCAAGTCCAGACCTGTACATAGAGTTGCTATAATGTATCATTGCTGTAACTAAAATGCCAGTAACTGTGAATGTCCCTACGTGAGATGGGTGAACATAGCTGGGTACATAGACCTGGTGTACTGTAAGAGCATTGTAGCTACAGGTAAGTCTGTACATACTACTGATAAAAGTCTGCAGCATGAACTAAAAGGCTGCTTCAGAGGGGTGGCAGTGGCAGGGTTACTTTGACAGAAGTGCCTAGGGGGCCCCAAACTTGATATTTGCTGGGGGCCCCCAAAATGCTAACAACGGCCCTGACCATGATGATTCTCTCTTGTGTTCAAATGATACGATGAAGTGGTGTATGGGTTCAAGAAATTTATTGTACATAAACACATCCGAACAGTAACTGGAACATGTACTTAAGCTAAATGACAAGCATGTATTACTTCACACACTCTCACATGTACATCTCCATTCATGTCTGCATTCACTCTGACTACACAAAATGGCACTGATCTTGCACATGCTCAGTACTAATATGCACATGCTATGTAGCTACAGTGGCTGACTAGGTACAACACAGTAAATGATCTACATCCTCCCTCTTTGAATTTTCGGCATGCAAAAGAAAATGAGACATTCAATATGCTAGAGAGGATAACAAATAAAAAAATAAATCAAGTTGAAGTCCAAGTCGCTGTGTATTTTGGGTTGGGCTTAGAAATTCTAACCAATCTCGTTATATAAAAACTTTGACTGGGTTTAGCAACAGGGGACAATCTCAATGATCTACAAGTGCCTCTCCTTTGGTCAATTTTGGCCATTGCTTGGAAAGTTAATGCAATGAATTGGAAAAGTAAACGTATCCTCTCAATTTATTTGGATAGCAAAAATGTGGGTAATAAAGAATTACAAACGATATATGTAATAGAACATCGAATACTACACACAGAAGTATATCTTGGCAAAAAGTCAAAGACTTCTAAAGTATTAATGGTTTTGTTTAATTTTACTGTAAATTTTTGTTATGGATCTTATAAATGGTTCTATTTATGTTTGTTGCTTTGCACTGTAAATCTTTTATCTCAAAATTTCACTGATGCAAAGTCCAATAAAAAGTTGTTTTTTTTGTAGAAACTGACAGCACAGGAGTGTTTATACATGGTTCTGTTGCGGACAGCACAGGAGTGTTTGTACATGGTTCTGTTGCGGACAGCACAGGAGTGTTTGTACATGGTTCTGTTGCGGACAGCACAGGAGTGTTTGTACATGGTTCTGTTGTGGACAGCACAGGAGTGTTTGTACATGGTTCTGTTGCGGACAGCACCTCTTTAGCAGTACCTATTTTAGGATTATCCGTTATGAAACAATTGGAATCTGTCCTAGCTTGTACTCATAAATATGACTCTGCATGTCTCCAATGATGCTTCTTCTAAAACATGAACAGCCATACTGAGAGAATGTTTTGGGCATAGCTCTTGACTTCCTTGCTCAAAAACTGGAAGAAGGGCCCAAAATCAGAGACAATTTTTAAATATTACACTAATTCATTTAGAAATTTAACACTAAAACAGGTTTTAGACCAACATGCACTTTCTGAATAAGAAGTTTGTAACACTAATGTCCACCATTACTAAGTGACTATAGTCCTCAGTGATTTACTAGTACATAAAAAATTTTATAAGGGACAGAGCAAAAATATGAGGCAAAACTGGGGACATTCTGCAAACTCGGGGATATTTGAGAGCTATGTTTTTTTTTTTTTGGTTACTTTGTGATTGGCTTCAGATCCCTGCATTTCAGAGCCATAAGGATGGGCATGCCTTACTCTGATAAGCTACTACAGGACTTCACAGTTTCACTAGTTTCTACATCTGCTTTTGCAGATTTTCAACTTTTTTAGCCTTTCTTATCTTTCTTTGTTCTCTTCTATCCTGTCACTGTCTTTCACTTTCGGTTCTCAATTTTTTTTTCATTTGGAACACTCTCTCTCCTGCTCTCTGTCTGAATGCTTTTCAAAAAATCTTTTCTAAAATAATTGAAGCCTTTCTTAGTCAAAGAAGAAAAGCACGCTCAACTCCCAATCTAGCAGTACGCTCAGGCCCTAACAAGATGGGCACTGGAGTGTGGTAACCTTTAGGTGCAATTTGCCTACCACAAGCACACTTGTTAATGGAAGAGGGTATAACCTTCCTTCATTCAACATCTGCCAGGTAATATTCCTCATTTTTTGCATTATTTTCATCAACAAAAGGCAACAGCCAAAGCACAGCATTTTCTTTTGGTGGTCCAACAGTACTCAGACAGTGAAAAGAACAAAAGAATGAACAGGATAATGTCTTGTCCCTCTTACATAGTACCTTCACAGGTGAAAGAGCAGCACTGGTCCTTGTAGGGAAATGCAAACAGTTCAAAAACTCCAGATAAGGCACAGGAAACAGATGGTGAGCAAACCCAAATGTAATGACTTACTTAAAAAAAAAATGAAACAGTTGACTCTTACAGTCATCTTCCCTAAAGAAAATAGTGTGCTGCTGTTTGCAACGGTAAGTAAAAACCGTACTACCCACAATGAAAATCCACTCCAGAAGTGCATCAGGTAGCCCTACTAACCAAATCTGACAGTTGTTACTAGCACAGTGGACTTCAGTCCGGACAATGCATGTAAACAGAAACTCAGTTTCAAGAATGTCAAGCTTCCTATGCTTTTTCAGTGGTGACTCAAGGAGAAAAGCTCCACAGATAAACAAGTGCAAAAACAAAACATCATACAATATTAACATGCAAGTGTATATACACAGGAGAACCAGAATACAACTTATAACTGAACATGTTAGATTGCAAGAGTAATACCGAGGGTGTAAACAGCCATGGTACATATTCATTATATAAAAAATAATATAGAAAATTAGAGTCTATCTAGCAATTACCAACAGAGAGAAATTTGAGGCTGGTAGAATATGATAAAGACCTTAAATGAGTAGCTGTGGTAAAATGTGAGAGCTGAGAGGGGGAGGGGAGCAGGAGCAGTTTAGGTGGGAGCAGGTCAAGGACAGGTCCAGCAATTAGTAAATAAGTTCTTTAGAAGTTCTTTGAAATTAAGGAAGTTGCCATTTGTTCTCACAGAAAGGGGAAGTTTGTTCCAGGCACTGGCAATGGAGTGAATGAATAAAAGTTTGCTCATATTTTTATTGGGTTTGTAGATGTCTAAGAAGTGTAGGTCTGTGCTGCGTAGGTTATGCTTAGGAGAGTAGGGAGTGATGAGGTCCGTGTGGGCAGGACAGCGGGAGGATTGATTTAAAATAGTGTGTATGAGGTGGAGTTGGGGAAGGAGGAGTTTGTTATGTAGCTCAAGGCATTGAAGGTTTTTTTAAAGCTATGCAGTGGCGACAACGATAGGGGAGGTTGGCAGTGAATCTGGCTATTTTGTTGTAGGTGGTTTCAAGTTTAGCTAATAGACTGGATTGAATACTGGTGAGAATAGAGGCTGCATAAAGTAAGGTTGGGAGAAGGAAAGTATGTGCTAGAGAACATTTGGCGTTAATAGTGAAGGATTTTTTATGTCTGTATAAGAGACCAAGTTGTTGGTGGGTATTTTTGCTGAATATGTATGTCAAACTTTAGCTGGTTATCTAAGATTACACCCAGAAGTTTAACAGCAATGAGTGTATTATTAACAGAATATACTATGAAGATATTTTTGTGTTGCTATAGTGATTTGGGGAGGAAGAGTAAAAGTTCTGTTTTTTTTTGACTGAGAAGTAGTTGATTATGTTCAGCCATTTTTTGACTGAAAGGAGGGAATCTTGAGTAAGAGCAAGGAGGTGGGAAACTTTATCAGAGCACGAGACAATAGTGAAGTTGTCTGCGTATTGTATTAGTGAGGAGTTTGGACAGGAAGTGTGTAGGTTATTTGTAAAGATATTAAAAAGGAAAGGTCCAAGGATTGACCCTTGGAGGATACCTGTTTGGACTGGGAGGAGGAAACACATTTGATGGACTGGAATCTGTTGGAGAGGTAAATGGAAAACCACAGTATAGCAGAAGAGGAGAGGTTAAGGCAAGAAAGTTTTTGAGAGCAGTCGGTAATGGGAAACGGTTTAAAGGTATTACAAGAACTCACTGGGAAGACTGACAAAGTTCAGAGGTAGGTACTAGGCTATTGGCCCTAGGGCCTATATAAGCCTAGCCAAAAAGGTACTCTGGCTTTCACCACCCAATTATTTTCCTGTGCCCCTGTCGAGCAGAACCACAGAAGTGATCCTCAAGGTGAATTTTCTACTTCCCATCCAAACAACAAGATTTTTCTTGGAGTGCTAATGAGGAGCTTTGTTTGATATATATAGGTAGTTTGTTCCAGAGTATGGGAAGTCTCTGGGACAGGAATCTATCCCTCCAGCATGTTAAGGTCCCTAGAGCGTGTAGTTCGGAGGGATTGGGATTTCTTTAAGTGCAGCATGTTAATTTTTTTAATTATTTCAATGTACTAGTCTTGCCAGATGTGACTTGTAATTAAAACATTTCCATTTCTACTTCAACTTATTTAAATGTCTACACCTTAAGTATAACTATGATCAAGGCAAACACAACAAACAATAAGACAAAATAAACAATGCTATAAAAGCACAGTAAATGAAGGGTGCATATTTAAAAGATCAAATTTGGAAATGAAAAGGAAAAAAATCCCAATCTTGGTTAACTGTATACAAAAATAAGCAGATGGAGCTTTAGAGAATTTTTAAAACTAGTAATGAGGGGGATTTCACTTCTGTACACAAAACCACACTGTTGCATTACTTAGTCTTATTTCTTAAGAGCTGCAAATGCTTTCCTATAAAATCTACTACAGTAAGTATTGTACACACACACACACACACACACACACACACACACACACACCCTGTGGTCCATGCAATGTTCTATTCCAGAAGCAAGAGAGGGCACAAAGTTCTAGAGAACTGCTTAAAACAGTAATAATAGCAAACAGCAGGGATGTATTTAAGAACAAAATCTAC
This sequence comes from Protopterus annectens, assembly GCF_019279795.1. Taxonomy (NCBI): domain Eukaryota; kingdom Metazoa; phylum Chordata; order Ceratodontiformes; family Protopteridae; genus Protopterus; species Protopterus annectens. Next base: position 99,267,663 of record NC_056746.1, read on the forward strand.
AAGCCAACAATAGCTAGCTACTTAGAATCCATGCTGAACCAGCAGTTTTTTTCCTGGACACACAGCAGGATAAAGCAATTGCAGCATGCCTGTCTTACGATACTGCTCTAAAAATGTGTGGTGGATGTTAACTTACCCAGCTGTGCAGCAGCTCCCATCAGAGCGTACTTGCCAGGGTCAGCCCAGGTCTAGCCAAAGCAAGAAGAAAAAGAAAACAAGATGTTAAAGGCAAAAAATAACCATTCACAACAGCACCCTGTGCAGCTCTGTACATCACTGTCAATCACTTCTACCTCAATGTTCTAAAGAAGCTGAATCTAAAATGATGTTTAGCAGAAAGGACTGTTAATTTTACAGAGTGACAGACCCTAGCAAGTAGGGTACAGACTCAGCCATACATGGTTATGTCAACACTGCACTATATCATTGTGTGTGCACGTGTGCGTGCGTTACCTACACTACGTTTAGATAATTATGGGATACATGTATAACTGCAGCAGTTACCCTTCCATTATGCAGTTTACACCCGTTTGTAATCAGGTCTTGTAAAGGCACCCATCCAAAGGCAGAAGGCAAAATAGGCAAGGTTAGCTAAATTTGTGATATTTCATATTTTAAAGTTGAAAATCTCAAATACTTATAAAAAGAATGTGAATTAATGGGCATCAAACAACACGTGTGTAGGGGCTTAGGGCATAATCCGAAGCCTATGAATATAATCTATAAGGATCAGTTGCAAAATCGTCCACTTCCTCCATGACCACTCATAAGCCATTTACCTGGCATTCTGTGGCACTTAGAAGAATGACCACGCAGTAAACAAGCTGCTCAAACCTGCTTGTGTAATGAAACTGCAAAAAAAGTTTCATAACATCTTTAAAGTGCAAAAATCCAAAAAGAAAAGATTAAAAATACATAAACCGTGCAAAACCACAGTTAAAATCGCCACTGTTTTAATTAACCACACCAAAATAAAACAAAACTTATAAGTGCTTTCAGCTCTTGTTAAAGTAAAAACTTAAGACTTCATCAGGTTTTAAACTTCCGTAGTAATTTTAGTAAAACAGTCTCAGGGCGTGGTTTGCCCCACCCCTAAATTTAGTAATCACACCAGAACCTTCACCAACAGCGTATTCAGAAAAAGTACAGTTTTGTACCTACCATAAATGTAGATGTCCGATAGGTATGCATCTGCAGTCCTCACATATGGGTTGTCCTGCCTCGGGCAGCCCTTCGGTCGTCCGGATTCCAAAGTCTGGTTCCGGCATCGGCTGATGTCGCCCTTTCCCCGACGTCAGAGCGCCTGGGGTATAAAAGCGTCAGCCGACGCCATCTTCCTCAGTTTTTCTTGCCCCAGATGCCAGGTGCCCTCTAAGGAAGGCTAAATTTGGAGAAATGCAATAAATTCCAAACATGCACAGAAATATATATATATATATATATATATATATATATATATATATAAAACAAATACACCATAATAGATAGCCCCAGCTAGCTATGAGAGGGATAAGTACCCAAGGAATACCACAGAGGGGAAGGAGGGAGGGTAAACCTGACTGCAGATGCATACCTATCGGACATCTACATTTATGGTAGGTACAAAACTGTACTATGTCCTTCAAGGATGCATCTGCAGTCCTCACATATGGGTAGAATACCACAGCCAATCTGGGGGTGGTAGGATCTATGTCAAGGAAGGTGTAGCTAAAATGCCCTGCAGGACTGCCGTAGCAAAGCCTGCTCTGGATCTGGAATATAAAGGTAAATTGTAATGCTTGGAAAATGTATGCACGGAGCTCCATGTAGCAGCTTCTAAAATGTCCTTGGTAGCCACCCCTCTTAAGAAGGCTGTGGAGGTGGCTGTGGCTCTGGTGGAATGAGGTCTAATGTTAGCTGGCACAGATCTGCCATGAAAGGAGTAACAGAAACGAATGCAATTCCCTATCCATTTTGAAACTGTCTGTTTGGAAATTGCTTTTCCTTGTGCACTAGCAGCATATGCTACAAACAACTGGTCAGTTTTTCTGCAACTTTTAGTTCTGTCCAAGTAGTAGCGCAACTGTCTGTGAATGTCCAGGGTATGCAGAAGTTTCTCCCCTTTGTTTTGTGGATTTGGAAAGAAGGTAGGCAGGTGAATAGCTTGGTTCAATGAGACCCTGGATACCACCTTTGGCATAAATGAAGGATTGGTTCTCAATGAAACTCTGTCCTGATGAAAAATAAGAAATGGTTGTACTGCCATGAGGGCCTGTAACTCAGATGCTCTTCTTGCTGAGGTTATGGCCAGAAGGAAGGCAGTCTTCCAAGACAGGAACTGTAGTTCTGAAGATGCTGCTGGTTCAAAGGGAAGCAGTGTTAGTTTTTCCAACACGAAGTTGAGGTCCCATATAGGCACTGGTGGTTTCCTTGGAGGATTGATGTTTTTAATTCCTCTTAGAAACTGTCTTAGGAGAGGATGAGAGAAGACAGGTGGATTAGTGTTGTATTCTGCTGAAATTGCTGAAGCATGAATTTTAATGGAAGAGTAAGACACAGGCCATTGTGGAGCATTTCTGCCAAGTATTCCAGGATATGCGCCATGTTCATCACTGTCGTATCCAGGCCCTTTGTGGTGCTCCAAGTGTGGAATCTTTTCCATTTTGCTGAATAAGCCTTTCTTGTGGAAGGCCGGCGAGCTTCCATGATGATATCCTTCACTTTTTTGGATAGCTTATCCTGGGAAGGAGTCAAGGTATTCTCCAGGCTGTTAGCTGCAAGGTTTTCAGGTTGGAATGCAGAGTTTTGTAGTTGTGCTGTGTTAGGAGAAGTGGCCATTGAGGAAGAGGCCACGGTTTTGTTCATGACATGCTCTTTAAAAGTGGGTACCAGTGCTGTCTTGGCCAGTCCGGAGCTATCAGAATCACTTTTGGCTGCTCTGTCCTGATCTTCAGCAAGACCTTGGTCATTAATGGAAGAGGCGGAAATGCATACACTGTTAGAGTTCACCAGCTGAAAGAGAGGGCGTCCACTTTCCATGCTTGTGGGTGGTATGTCCTTGAGCAGAATTTCTTCAGCTGATTGTGGTGGGAGGCAAAAGGATCTATGTCCGGCCTCCCCCATGATTGCGTTATCTGAAGGAAGATGTCGGGGTGCAGCATCCATTCGTGTGCATCCATGATGTTTCTGCTTAGGCTGTCCGCCAGTATATTGTCTTTTCCTGGCACAAACTGTGATTGCAGCTCTATATTGAGTTTCAGGGAAAGTTCCCATAGATTCATTGCCAGTCTGCAAAGAGGGTAGGAATGGGTACCTCCTTGCTTGTTTATGTACCACATAACTGTGGTGTTGTCTGTCCTTATTAGCAGGTAGCCTTGATGCAGAAAGAGTTTGAAGGCCTCAATTGCATGTATCACTGCCAGCATTTCCTTTTGGTTTATGTGCATATGTAGCTCCTTTTGTGACCATAGTCCTTGAATACATCTGCCCTCCATGTGTGCTCCCCAGCCGTGGTCTGAAGCATCCATTGTAATGGTTTGGCTGGCTATTGGTTTGCTGAAGGGCAGACCCCTGTTTGACTGGCTTGCTTGAGCCCACCACAGAAATTCCTTTTGGAGGCATGGAATGAGTGGGATCAAAGTTTCTAAGCTGTGACTGTGCTGAGTCCATAAACTGCTTAGGTACCATTGTAGTTTCCTCATATGCAGCCTTGCTTGTGGAATCAGAAGAATGCAGGATGCCATGTAACCCAGGGCCTGCAGGATTTTCCTTGCAGTCAGCTGGGTTTGTCTTGTCAGATTCTTGAAGTAATCCGGTAGTTGTCTTTGTTTTTCTTCTGTGAGAAAAGCCATTTGGTTGGTTGTGTCTAGATCCGCACCCAGAAAAGTTATTCTTTGGGATGGAACAAGTCTTGATTTGTGAATGCTGACTGTATATCCCAAGGCCTGAAGTAGGTGGATGGCATAATGCAACTGTTTCACCAAAGTTTGTCGGCTGTCCGCTTGTATAAGGCAGTCGTCCAGATATGGGTATATTTGAATCCCCTGAAGTCTGCAGTGTGCAATTACTGATGCCAGGCATTTCGTGAATACTCTGGGCGCAGTAGATAAGCCAAAGGGCAATGCTGAAAATTGATAATGCTCTGAACCTGCAAGAAATCTGAGGTGTCTTCTGCAACTTTGTCTGATAGGGACATGCAGGTATGCCTCCTTGAGGTCCAGAGTTACCAGCCAAGACCCCTTGCCCAGCATGGGAAGGAGCTGCTGTAGAGTCAGCATTTTGAATTTTGGCACAATGAGATAAGTATTTAGTGCGGACAAGTCGAGAATAGGCCTCCATTGTTTTTCTTTTCTTGGAACAAGGAATAGTCTGGAATAAAATCCTTGGCCTTGTTCTGAAAGAGGAACCTTTTCTATAGCTTTCATTTGCATTAAGCTGGAGATTTGTTTCAAAGCCTCTGCCTTTTGATTTGGTGGCAGGTCTGGCATGCCTTTTCTTTTTGGCAATGTGTGAAAATGGAACCTGTATCCTTTGTCTATTATTTGCAGTGTCCATTTGTCCCTTGTAATACTGTGCCAATTTTTTGAGAATAAAGAAAGCTTTCCGCCCAAAGGTGCTTCTAATTGAGCCCTGGTTGGCGGAGTCAAAGTAAAGTCATTGAGTCTGTCCTTGTGCAGCAGTTGTAGGTCCTGCACTACCTCTTTGGTTGGGAGGCTGCCACTGACGTCCTCTGTAGGAGCCTCTAGCTTGCCTTCTACCTCTGGCACGCCTGTTCTTGCCTCTCTGAAATCTCTCTGAGTCCGGAAAGGACCAATTCTTGGTAGGCCAATTTCTGCTGAATCTTGGTGGTTGAACTTGGAGACAATCTTTGACTGTTTGTACAGATTTTGCCTTTTCCTCAAATTTCTTTAAGACCTCCTGAGCAGTGGAGCCAAATAACTTTTGCTTTTCCAGTGGAGCATCCAGAAGCTTTGCTTTAACATGGTCTGACAGAGATTGTTCCTTCAGCCAAGCATGCCTACGTATGACTGCACCTGTCATAGCTGACCTACATGAAGCTTCCAATGCATCATAACCACACTGTAAGAAATGGTTGCTAACCTGCTGGGAGTTATGCACCAGATCCTGAAGGGATTTGCGATCTAGGGGTTCAGGAGAAAACAGTTTCTTATGCAATTCATCTAACAAATACTCTTGGTACTGTATCATATGAAATTGACAATTTAATGCCCTCATAGAAAGAGTAGCAGAAGTATACACTTTTTTACCCCATCTCTCTAAAGCCCTGGACTCCCTTTCAGAGGGAAGTGGATTTTTAGAAGTGGCAGCTGTAACCCCTTTAGGGCCCTGGGAAATAATTTCTGGATCAGCAGAGTGGGCCTTGTAAAGAAAAAGATGCGAGTCCGGGACCCTGTAGTACCTATCGGGTTTGACATGGGCCGGAGGAAGAGTGTCAGGGGTTATGCTAGACTCAGAGTACACATCATCAATGACATTTAAAACAGGAGGAATAGCCAAAGGTCTATGCTGAGATAAATGCAGAAAAGTCCTTAATTTCTTCCTGGAATCAGAGAATTCCTGGCCCTGCCATTTGAAATGCTCTCTCATAGTGTGAAGGGTCTCCTCGAAGGATAGTTCTTCAGGAGGGGAGGCCGAGGGGATAGATTCCTCTGCATCAGAATCCTCGTAGGCCGAAAAAGCCTCCTCCTGGTAGTCAGAGAGGGCAGAGCCATCAGAGGCCTCATCTGAGGAATGGGGATCAGAGGGCTCAACCCTGGGCCTTTTGTCTAGAGGAGGATTAGAGCCCCTGTCCGGATGGGGCTGAGAGCCCCTAATTAAGGAAATAAGGTCCTCTGCTAAACTTAGAATCTGTGAACCTGTAGAGGATCCCTGAGGAATAACCCTGGGAGGCATGGTTTTTGTGTGTTTAGCAGCTTTAGCCCTGGTGAAAGCCTTTATGGACATGGAAGCAGGAGGCCTGGTTGCACCACGTGCTGGAGAAGTTTTGTCTAGAGGAATGGTGTCGGAAGTTTCCAAGACACCAGGTTCGGAAGGAAATTCAATAACCGACTCAGTAGGGGCCTCCGGGGCCGAGGTTGTCGGTTGAGCGGTTATGGTGGTCGGAAGTACCAAGGACTCGGTTTCAGCCGAGACCGAGACACTCACGGTAGGCCTAGCCGTGGTTTCAGCCGAAACCGCGGTCCGCGTGTGTCGGTCCTTGTCCTTCCGTTTCTTGGCTAACTGAGGAGTCGGAGTCTCCAATGGCATGTTGTAGGAGAAACTAGCCCCAAAAAATTCCTCTGCAAACTCCGCCCGATGCCTAAGAGTGCATTGATTGAAGGAAGCACAGGCTGAACAGGCCGAGACGTCGTGGTCTGGGCATAGGCAGGGGAGGCAGTAAGAGTGGAAATCCTTATGAGGTATTTGTTTCCCACAAGTTAAGCAATTATTAATTTTATCTGACATCGGCTGAGGCAAGAAAGAGTCCCCAATGGGGTACTTAGCTTTTGAAGTCTTCGGATAGCTGAATTACAGGAGCTGGCCGACCGGCACTTGCGAACTGCTTCTGCTTCGGGCAAGAAAGACTGGGGAAGATGGCGTCAGCTGACGCTTTTATACCCCAGCCGCTCTGACGTCGGGGAAAGGGCGACATCAGCCGACACCGGACCCAAACTTTGGAATCCGGCCGACCGAAGGGCTGCCCAAGGCAGGACAACCCATATGTGAGGACTGCAGATGCATCATTGAAGGACATCTGATACCTGCTTACCGATTACAAATCTGTTTAACCACGAAGCTAGAATCACCATTAGTATCAAAATATTTATTCCAAAACTGGGATATGTTCATCCAGTCAACGGTTGGCTTCCCGGCAAATACAAACTTACTACAACTGATAGCCATAAAAATATGTCAGTTTACTTCTCTTTCAAAGAGCAGGAAGCATTACTATCTTATCCTGTTCAAAAACTACCTCCTTTCACAGCTAGAGCTGCACTACACTTAAACAACTTAACTTTTTAACCTCTGCTTCACCTTTTCCTGCAAAGCTTAGATCAAAATACAGCCCCCACTTACCTGTTACATCATACTATCCATGATAGACGGTCACTGCTACGGTTACCCTTTAAAGTTGTTATAGGCAGAAAACATTATCAAAAACTGCACTAGCCATATGGAAAACTATATCATACATCATATGGAACAAAAGATCATTTGTTGTTAAATAAAGTCATACTGGAAAACTACAAAAGGGGAAGAATTTAAGTATGGCATGGAGTGACTACAAAAAAAGCATTTGATAGTATCCCACATTCATGGGTGTTTAAAAATGTATATGATACACCCTATGTTGATCGACTACATTACAGTGACCATGAAACAGTGGCAGACCACTCTGCAATTAAGCCATGATAGAGGACAGATTATTATCCCAGCGATAAAAAATTCAAAGCGGGATATTCCAAAGTGACTCTGTAATTGTTGCTATTCTGCCTTGCCATTAACACATTAAGCTGTTTACTTAATAGCTTAGGCCAAGGCTGCAATTTGGCTCCTAGAAAACAACAGAGTGTGAAGGCTTCTCAGATTCTCTTTGTTGATGCTTTAAAACTGTATAGCTCATCAGATGAGGCACTGAAAGCACAGCTGCAGGTTGTCAAAACTTTTTCAGATGATATAAGAATGTCATTTGCTCTTGGTAAGTGTGAAAAAGTAACCTTTAAAGCAGGAAAACTGCAGAACCAGGAAAACGTCAGTTTGGGACAAGAATGTGATATAAAAGAACTTGAGCAAGAGGGAGTGTATAAATATTTGGGAATTGATGAAAGATCAACAATAAAGCATGCACAAATGTGAATAAAACTTAGCAAGGAACACTTTAGAAGACTTAAACTAGTTATGAAAACAGTGTGGACAACTAGGAACAAAATCCAGGCTATAAAACAATTTGCTCTTCCTGTCCTAATTTACAGTTTTGAAGTGACTGACTGGCCCCAAAACATGTTGGATAGATTAGATAGGAAAAGAAGAAGGATGCTTCATGCTCACCAAATGATTTATAAAAATCAGTGCATACCAAGATGATATATTTCCTGTTCCAAAGGAGGGATGGGCCTCCTTGAAACTGATTACATATAGAGATCTGCAATTGTTGCACTCCACACATATCTGCTGACTTCACAAGACCCAAATGCAGTGAAAGTTTTAAAACATGAGGGGAACAAATATAAGATGACTTATCTGCTTAATTTACCAGAAGCATATCGGCGTCAAGCAGGAAATCACCGTAAAAAATTTCTCCAAAGCCAACTTCATGCTTCTTAAGTCGGAAGTGGCCAACTTTATGTCACCCACACAGATGGAAATTAGAGACACAACTGCTGAATCATATACAAAAGCACTGTATAAGCACATACACAAGTGCATGGACCGTGCCATCCCCAACAGAACCAAGATGCTATCCTCCAAAAAAAGGAAGCCAAACTGGTGGCCCCCTGCCATAAACAAACTCTATAAAAAAGGAAGAAACTGTTGCAAAAAAGAGTAAAATCTCATGATTGCAGGAACTCCCTGGTCAGCCTCAGCAAGAAGCTGAGATCCCTCATAAAATCCTCCAAAGCTAGTTACGAAAATAAAATCGCCATGGACTCTAAAGACAACCACAAAGCATTCTACAGCTATGTCAAGAATCTCAATGACAACACTCAGATCTACTCATAACTACAGGACAATAGCACTATATTTACCGAACCAACTGATATTGCCAACATCCTGGCAGCCAGGTTCAGTGCAAACTTCACCCCCCCCCCTCCAAAGGGCCCATCTCCATACCGGAAGATTGCAAAGCCCCTGTAATCACGGATGCACAGGTAAAGACTGCACTCTCCAAAGCCAAGAACACAGCATCCATGGGAATGGACAACATCCCAGGCTGCGTTCTGCACGAACTACAGAACAAACTGGCAACCCACCAAAGTACCATGTTCAGCCATAGCCTCACTTCAGGCTTTGTGCCTATGGAATGTCACACAGTGACTGTTATCCCACTCCACAAAGGGGGTGTCAACCACTGACCCCGGGAACTACCGCCCCATTAGCCTGACGAGCCTGGTCTGCAAGGCCATGGAACGCATCATCCTGGAGCTTATAAACAAAGACATAGGTAGCCTCCAAACTCTGGACCACAATCAGTTTGGGTTTGTAAAACGTAGATCATGCCTTCTAAACCTGACTTCTTCGAAGCAGTCACCAAAGCCGTAGATGAGGGTAAAGTGGGGCACTCAGCCTATCTTGACCTTGCCAAGGCTTTCGACACCATCCCCCACTCTGGTATTATAGATAAACTCACTGGACTAGGCATAAATCCATATGTCACAAGATGGGTGGCCAGCTGGCTCACTGACAGAACCCACACAGTGAAAGTAGCTAACTTCAGACCAGTGACAAGCGGAGTACCACAGGGTTCGGTCCTGGGTCCTTTCCTGTTCGGTATCTACTTCTCTGAAGTCCAGGCTAATACAGCTGGTCACTGGCTAACAAAATTCGCAGACCACTGCAAACTAGGAGCCATAATATATTCGCCTAAGGAAGTGGACATTCCACAAAGAGGCCTCACTGTGACTGATGCTTGGTGTCAAAGTCATGGCCTAAAGCTCAATGCCAAGAAGTGCACTGTCATCCCCTTTACGAAAAAAACACCGTACCCATGAACTACCACATAGGCGGTAGCCTACCAAACACTGAAAGTGTGATAAGAGACCTTGGGACACAGCTGGACAGTAATCTCTCCTTTGATCATCACGTCACCACAGTAGTCAGGAAATCCTTCTACGTGGCACAACTCATCACAAAGAGGTTCTCCTCCAGAAAAAGAGAAATCATCGTTCCACTCTACTCATCCCTCATCAGACCCATTATAGAGTAAAATGCCCCATTTGGCATGTACCTCGCAAAACATCTGCAACAACTAGAAAGGCCACAGAAATAAATCACTAGGAGAATTACCGGTTTCAAACAGATGCCATACACACACCATCTCAAAAAACTCCAGCTCTACTCCATCGCATATCGCCTACTCCGAGGCGACCTCTGTCTAACATACAAAGCCATGTCTAACCCAGATCTGTTGGACATGCTACACTTAAAGAAATTCCAATCTCTCCGAGCCACATGATCCAGGGATCTAAACCTTGTCACCACAATAAACAGAACATGCTGGAGGGACACAGTCCTGTCCCGGAGACTTCCCATGCTCTGGAACAGACTGTTCATTCATGTCAAACAGAGCTCCTCATTAGTACTCTTTAAGAGAAAATCTTGACAATCGGGCAGGAAACAGGAAATTCACCCCAGGGATCACTGCTGTGGCGCTGCTCGACAAGGGCACAGGAAATTAATTTTCTTGGGTGGCGAAAGCCAGCAAACTCATTTGGCTTGGCTTATATTGGCCCTAGGGCCGATAGCCTAGTACATACCTATGAACCTAGGAATGGAAATCAAACCAGGGGTAAATAAAAATCAGGCTGCAACTGAATGTGCCAAAAAAAAAAGAAAGAATATGAGGTGAAGGACCAGATGAGAAGGCAAGAAATGTGGAATAAGCATAAATATTGTTGCAAGTATACAAAATTTCTGGAAGAACTTCATGTTAATCAGGAACAAATGCAGGAATGGTTAAGGAGAGGTGAAGTCAAACCAAGACATGACAGGTTACCACTGGCAGTCCAATATAGTGGGCTACGTATATGCTGGTTTACAAAGTCTATTGAACATGTGGGAGAAACAGACAAATGTAGGTTTTGTAAAACCGCATTGGAAACAATTCCACACCTTGTTGCTGGTTGCGACATTCTAATGGCAGAAGGACTGTATACTGAAAGGCATAATAATGTGGCAAGACTGTTGCACCAGGGATTGTGCAAACATTATGGTACTGAAGTGGCTAAAAAATGAGCCACAAAGCAGCATAGCACTCTCCCCTGCAGAGTTCCTAAGCCAGCAGAGAGCAGAAAAAGCAACTTTCTTGATCATAAGTATTTTTTAAACTTTTTAGTTTGCATTTTTCGATCTTTTGAGCTTTTCGACTACTGTTTGTGCCTATATTACTGTTTTATTACCTTAATTTCCTGTTTTTGTGAGCTTATATTGTTGATTGCACTTGTGGGTTAAAGTATTGCTTAAAAGTAACAAACAGGCTAATACACTCAAGTGTACCAGCCTTTGATAGCAATTTAGTCGAAAACAAAGCATTTACTGCATTTTTTTCTGTCTGTTTGCAAAAAAAAACCAAAAAAATATTTCTCCTTTCCTAAACGTTCCTAGCTAGTTGTTCCAGTGATCAGATTTTGCTGATCTCTGGGCTTTGTATTTGGTTTCTGTGTTCCTCTATTTTCTTGTGTGGCCTGAGGTGGTTTCTTTACTCACCAGTGGGAGTGGGGAGTACTGAGCTGCTTGTTTGTCCTCAGAGGAGTGGTTAGAAGCAGCAACTGGTAATTCGTTGGCCATTTTGGGTCATTTCCTGTTTTTCCAGCCCCTGCTATAAAGCGCTTTTAGCGGCTTTTTTCTGGCATTAGAGAACTTGGCATAGCTCCTCGTGGTCCCCTGCAGAGTTCCTAAGCCAGCACAGAGCAGAAAAAGCAACTTTCTTGATCATAAGTATTTTTAAAACTTTTAGTTTGCATTTTTCGATCTTTTAAGCTTTTACTACTGTTTGTGCCTATATTACTGTTTTATTACCTTAATTTCCTGTTTTTGTGAGCTTATATTGTTGATTGCACTTGTGGGCTAAAGTATTGCTTAAAAGTAACAAACAGGCTAATACACTCAAGTGTATCAGCCTTTGATAGCAATTTAGTCGAAAACAAAGCATTTACTGCATTTTTTTCTGTCTGTTTGCAAAAAATATTTCTCCTTTCCTAAACTTTCCTAGCTAGTTGTTCCAGTGATCAGATTTTGCTGATCCCTGGGCTTTGTATTTGGTTTCTGTGTTCCTCCATTTTCTTGTGTGGCCTTAGGTAGTTTCTTTACTCACCAGTGGGAGTGGGGAGTACTGAGCTGCTTGTTTGTCCTCAGAGGAGTGGTTAGAAGCAGCAACTAGTAATTCGTTGGCCATTTTGGGTCATTTCCTGTTTTTTTCCAGCCCCCTGCTATAAAGCTAGCCTTGGAGCTGCTACCGTTGCACACTAGGGCAGCGCCGGTTAATCAGATTTAAACTATAAGGGCTACCTAAAGTCCACTCTTCAAATTTTCCCTTAAAACTACCTTCCTTAAAGTATACTACTGTTCTATTTAGTGTATCCTACAACTATCAATTATCTCTACTTGACTCAAGTAGACTATTCTCTATCTGTATAGCCAAGCACTTGCTCCTACAGTACTTATCACCTCGATACAGCACTCTTGTTATAGAAAGTACCCCAAAAAAGCAAACCCCATTTCTCGGTCACCCACATCCCCCAAAACCTTTTCTTTAAGTTTTTCTGTCTATTCCCTCTAGCATGTCGTGGGATCAGTTGCTAAAGTCCTCTCCTGCTCAGCTGGTGAACCTGGGAATATTGAGGCAATGTTACAATTGCCTCATGTACTGAACAATCCTCTCCTCCTCCCACAAAATACAAATACATGCGAGAGATGCAACTATACGGCCAAACTGGAGGCTGAGCTCTCTCAACATAGGACTGGCAAGACCAGACAGGAGGAGAAGGTAACCACACACACTATAGACCCAGTCTCACATAATACCATCACAACCTCAAATCATACACATAAACACACAAAGACATACTCGGAGGCTCTGATCAAAAATCTACCAAAACAGCAGGGGCCACCAAAGCAGACACCCAAACAACTACCACCTCAGAACACAACACCTGCAACGCATAGACCACACAGTCAGAGTGTCAAGCAGTCACAGCCCTTACGGCCAAACACAATGCCAAACACACTAGTCATTGGTGACTCCATAGTCAGACACACTGACGTCCCGCTCACCAGACTGAGTAAGGAGAAGGTCACAGTAAGCTGCCTGTCGGGTGCTAGAATCCGCCACATAATGCATGCACTCAGGTCTCTCAACAGCAGGTACAAGTACGACTCAATCATTGTCCACGCTGGTGTTAACGACCTGGGACGTACCTCCTTGGATTACATGAAAAGGGACATAGAGGAGCTCTCTGATTATGTAGCCCAAGCAGGTATGACCCTGACCTTGAGCAGTATCCTACCTTCACCAAGAATGATGCCACAATACAGAGACAAGATGATCAGCTTTAACAATTGGCTTAAACTCTGGTGTCATTCTAAGGGGATCCAATGTCTGTCTGCCTGGGATGACATGCTGGACAAGCCACGAGGGGCGGCTTGCACTTGTCACCCTGGGATTCTGGATTTTGGCAAAGGCTCTTGCCACCCCTATAGTGCCTTTTTTAGGCAAGGCTCAAATTCTAAACCTACCACCCTAGAACACAACAAAGAAAAAAAACTAAGGGTAATGCTGCTCAATGCCAGAAGTCTCAACCTCAAGATGCCTTTTCGAGGCCCTTCTCAGTATGGAGAACATTGATGTCTGTGCTGTGACAGAAACCTGGTTCAAGGCTCCTGAGAGCACCCCAGCACTATCAGGTTTTATCCCCCCAAAACCCGGACAATACCAAGAAAGGAGGAGGGGTATCCATATTCATCAAGGACACCCACACCTCAAGATTGGGAAACCATCCAGGTGCAGTTAACCATAGGCAAGACTGCTCTGCAATTTGTAGCATGTTACAGGCCACCCTCGCAAACTCAGGAACCTCATATGGCCTTCCTGAAAACACTGGAGGGATAAATGTATCTAACACCATCATACTAGGTGACTTCAACTACCCTAATATAGACTGGGAACACTACTCAAGCCCAAACACCCTAGCCCAAAAGTTCCTGGAATTCATAAACTCAAATGCCATGGAACAACTAGTCACCATCCCCACAAGAGGAGAAAACATACTTGATCTCATCATCGAACATGGGAGAGCACAATGTTCAACGCCAGAAATATACCCCTCACTGGTGAGATCAGATCACAAACTAATCTCGCTGGAGGTCCTCATCCCGCCCCCCCCCGAAATGAAAAAGACCACAGTAAAGAACTTCTAAAAAGCCGACTTCACACTTCTAAAGACTAGCGTGGGCTCCTTTAAGGCCCCTGAGCCGGCGGTAAACATTACTCAAACCGCTGAATCACTTACAAATGCCTTCTACCAGCACCTGCAGGGCTGCATGGATCAGGCAATCCCAAGCAAAACAAAGACTCTTTGTACCAAAGGCAAGCATCCAGTCTGGTGGACCCAGCCATTAACAAACTCTACAACAAAAGGAGAAAGCTACTACAAGATAGAGCAAAATCCTTAAAAGGTAAGACACCGCTGATCACTATAAGTAAAAAGCTAAGAGCTCTCATAAAAACATCCAAAGCTAATTTTGAGAAAAAAATAGCTAAGGACTCTAAAGACAACCATAAGGCATTTTTTAGCTATGTCAGAAACCTAGGAGGAAACTCCCAGATATGTTCAGAATTAGTTCAAAATGATGTGAAGATTACTGATCCTACAGACATTGCCAACATACTGGCTGACAGGTTCAGTGTAAACTTCTCCCCTCCCCTAAAGGAGAGATATCTATATCAAATGATTGTAGCCCCCAAACATCTCTACCACCAGGTGAGAACTGCTCTCTCCAAGGCAAAGAACACAGCATCCATGGGACCTGATGGTGTCCCCGGCTGTGTGCTCCATGAACTCAAAGAGGAATCAAACCCACAGTTAGGACAGCTGTTTAATCTTAGTCTCACCTCTGGATACATACCCAGGGAGTGGCGCACAGCGACTGTGGTCCCACTCCACAAAGGCGGTGCCTCCACCGACCCTGGAAATTACCATCCCATTAGCTTGACAAGCCTTATCTGCAAAGCCATGGAGAGGATCATAATGGATCTCATAAATAAAGACATAGGGAATTTGCAGACCTTGGATCCAACCCAGTTTGGCTTTGTCAAAGGCAGATCATGCCTTTTAAACTTGGTTGACTTTTGAAACAGTCACCAAGGCCATAGGCAGTCCATACAGCCTACCTAGACCTGGCGAAGGCTTTGATACAATACCCCACTCGGGTATCATTGAAAAACTCATCAACTTAAATGTAAACCCATACATTACAAGATGGGTTGCAAACTGGCTGAGTGACAGAACCCACAGGGTCAGAGTTGCTGGCGCCATGTCAGACTCAAAGCCTGTCACAAGTGGTGTCCCACAGGGCTCAGTCCTGGGCCCACTCTTGTTTGGCATCTACTTTTCTGAAGTACAAGCAACCACAGGAGGTTATGGCTGACAAAGTTTGCAGATGACTGCAAACTGGGCTGTAGTTGAAAACACATCCGACACAGATATCCTTCAGAAGGGTCTCACAGAAGCGGATAACTGGTGCCAGATCCATGGCCTAAAGTTAAATGCCAAGAAATGCATAGTCATACCCTTCGGGAAAAATAAGGTTACCTAGCTACCATATAGGTGGAAATCCCCTGATCACAGAAGAAGTTATCAGGGACCTGGGAACCCAGGTTGACAGTAGCCTTTCATTCGACACTCATATTGCTAAAGTAGTTAGGAAGACCTTCTACATTGCCCACCTTATCATGAAGGGATTCACATCTAGATCAAGGGAAGTCATAGTCTCCCTATACTCATCACTCATCAGAACAATGATCGAGTACAATGCCCCATTCGGAATGTATCTGACCCGACACTTGCAGCAGCTGGAGAGGCCACAAAAGTTCCTCACCAAAAGGATAAAGGGTCTCAAAAATCTGTCTTATGCTGCCCGACTGAAAGAACTCCAGCTATATTCAGTTGCTTACCGCTTGCTCAGAGGTGACTATGCCTGACATACAAGGCCATGTCAAACCCAGAGTTGATGAACATGCTTCATCTCAAAAAATCTAGATCCCTCAGAGCCATAAGGGCGGGAGACTTAAACCTTGACACGGTTATTAATAGGACGTGCTGGAGGGATAGATTCATCACCCAAAGACTCCCTATGCTATGGAACAAAATCCCGGTTTATGTGAGGCAGAGCACCTCGCTGGCCTTGTTCAAGAGGAATCTTGACCAATGGATGGGAGACCGCAGATACACCCCAGGGGTTACCTCAGTGTCACTGCTCGACAGAGGCACAGTAAAATAATGGGCATAGTTTCTCCAAACTAAAGGGGTGGCGTAAGCCACAAACTATGGGCTAGGCTTATAAATGCCCTAGGGCAGATAGCCTAGTATGAACCTATGAACCTATGATACTGAAGTGGCTAAAAAACACTGAAAAACATGAGCCGCAAAGCAGCATAGAAAATGATGAAGTTTATATCACATGGGATCACCCATTACCAACAGTTCAAAAGACAGATGCTAGAAAACCGGATATAGTGGTCCAAGAAAAGAAGACGAAAGTAGCATTGATCACTGAAATTGCTACACCGAGTGACTACAGCATCTTGCGTACAGAGAGACAAAGTAATAAAATATCAGGATCTGCAGGCAGAAACAAGAGCAATGTGGAAGAAAGGTACCCAGACAGTTCCAAAGTAGCAGAAGCAATGGGTCTTATAAAAAAGAATCTACAATTGTATTTAGATATGTTACCAAGCCATGTAACCCTGTATGAATTGCAGGAGTCATTACTGGGCACATTGCGGGTGCTGCAAACAGCACTTTTGGCTGACATCAAAGAGTGAAACATTACTAATTTCATGAACTTTAATTGTACTTTGACTTAGGAATGGGGTCCATTCCCCTCATAGTATTTGAAACCCAAAAGATCTGGACAAAATATAAAAGATTAAAACTAACAAAGCAATACAAGAAACTGCAGTGCTTATTCTGTTTTATGCAAAACCTAAGGAAACATCAAAATTTGTTAGCACCAACTCTGATGAAACCACTTAATTCAGGAAACTCTTACCAATCCCAGATTCACAACTCAAAACAAACTATCAACCACCAGCATCAACTCCAAAAAAATGCTCAAAACCTCACAAGTTTCCAGGACATAAAGCACAACATATGTCACTCACTACAACATAACCAATGCCGATATCTACTGAATCATTACACAGCAACCTTGATTAGACTTAATTTAACTTTAGGGTGATCACTAAAGAAAAAAATTAAGAATGATCTTAATAAAATTCCAACTAATACCTTGGTACTCTCATATAGTATAAAACTCTACCCTACTTAAATTAGGGAAAAAAGGCCCAACAGGACCTTTTGCTCAGACATTAACATCTCACTGTGTATTGGTTTCCAAAACTGTTCTAAAGAGACTACATAAAATCTCTACCTAAAACATCAGCCCCCTAAACAGCCAAAGACTACTGACCAATAGCCAACTTGGCCCCCTCAACCAAGCTATTGGAAAAAATATTACATAAGCAAGTCTTGGAATACATTTCTTACTAAGCCATTCTCTCATACAAGCATCATGGCCTTGTACAAATGTATAGCTCTCCTTCAGCTGTACTTCTACAAGTACCTTCTTTAGGGGCTTTAATGATGGAAGGCTTACTGGAGTTATGTTTGTAGACCTCAAAAGGGATCACCAGTGTACTGATCGCAATGTACTGCTCCCAAAGCTCAATAAAGGTTCATAGGAGGTTACTAGGCTAATGGCCCTAGGGCCCTTACACGCCTAGCCACATTATACCAGTGTTCCCTAACTGACCTTGGTTAGATGGTCGTTATTTGCAAAGCCAGTCTATGATCAGCACAGACTCCCCCTGTCCATGAAGGACATAGGAGCCACCCCTGGGGTGAATTTACAGTCTGCTATCCATTTGTCCAGGTTGCACTAGAAGAGGGACACTGAGAAGCTCTGCTTAACGTGAACTAGAAGTTTATTCCAGAGGACTGAATCTCTGGGAGATATATCTGTTGCTGCAGCATGTTCTCTTAATGTCACAGGCTAGGCTGAGATCCTTGGAACAAATGACTCTTATCCCATTTGATTTGTGCAGCATTTTCATTAAGGCAGGGTCAGAGACTACTCTGCAGGCCAAGCAAGTCACCTCTCAGCAGCTTGTAGGATACAGAGTACAGTGACAGGCTTTCAGTCTTTCCATGTAGGTCATGCTTTGAAAGCTCTGAATTTTCTTGGTGAGAAACCTCTGTGGTCTCTCCAGCTGTTGCAGGTGTCTGGTGAGGTACATGCAAAAGGAAGCATTGTACAATATTAGTGGTCTGATGAGGGTCGAGCACAGCGGAGTTGTAACATCTTTAGTCTTGGATGTGATACTCAACGTTGAAGGCTTTCACATGGTGACTGCAGTTTAGATTGCTATCAACCTGTGCTCCCATAATATTGCACCACTGGTTTTGAGCTTACGTGGGTGCGGTCAATATTGTAATTTGCAGGGACATTCTCTTTGCCAAACCAGATAATAACGGACTTTTTTGCATTTAGTTTTTAGTCTGTGTGGCACCAATCATTTGTCTGTGTTAGCCCCTTTTGTAATATGTTAACATTGCTTGGGGACTCAATGATTGTGCCCAGTTTGCAATCATCAGTGAACAGGCCATCTACTTTCGCCTGGTCTTCCGAGAAACAGATTTCAAACAGTAAAGGGCCCAGCAAAGATCCTTGTGGTACGCCACTGGTAAGTGGTCAACTGGTAGAAGTGGAATTCCCCAACTTTAACAGTATGCATTCTGCCATTGAGCCAGGTGGCTAACAATCTAGCGACATATGGTTTAATAATCAGTTGGGAGTGTTTCTCAATGATACCTGAATGGGAGATCATGTTAAAAGCCTTGTTTAAGTCAACATAGGCAGGGTGTACTGTTTTGCCTCCATCAAGAGCTTCGGTGACATTCTCAAAGAAGTCCACCAGGTTCAATAAGCATGAACTACCCTTAAAGCCAAACTGGGTTGGGTCAAGAGTTTGAAGGTTGCTTATGTCCTTGTTGATAAGGTCCGTGATGATTCTTTCCATGACCTTGCAGATGAGGCTGGATAGGCTTAAGGGTCAACAGTTCTCGAGGTCGGTTGATGGACCCTCTGTGCAAGGATAACACTGTTGCTGTCCTCTAGCCTGCTGGAACAAAGTCAGTGCTCAGGCTGAGGTTAAAGATAGTATCAAGTGGCTCTGCAAGGTCTTGTTTTAGACTGTTTAGTAAGCAACCTGCAATGTTATCTGGTCCCTCAGAGGCTGTGTTTTTGGCCTTGGAGAGTGCGGACATGATCTGCTCTTTGGAAATGCTAAGTAAAACTGGTGTCAGGTATGCTTTCGGTTATGGCTGGTAGGGACAGGGGGGTGAAGTTTGCCCCAAATCTGTTAGCTAAGCTAGCAAGCTGGCAATTTCCTCAGGTTCAGTATAAGAAGTACCGTCCACTATAAGTTCGGCACATAGTTGGGGATTCTCTTTTAGATTTCGGATGTAGCTAAAGAATGCCTTATGATTGTCCTTAGCTAGAGATGCTAGTTTAGCTTTGTAACTAGCTTTAGAGGACTTTACAAGATATCTGATTTGCTTTTCAAGCTGTGGAGGATATTCTTCTTCTTCTGCTGAGTAAGTTCCCTCTTGTTCTTGGACATCAGTTTCTTCCTTTTGTAATATTATCTATTTATACTTGAGGTCCACCAGGTTGGCCTGTTTTTTGGGGGAGGACCTGGTTTTGATCCAGTCATATACAGCCAAGTCTATACAGTTGTTTAGGTGGTTATACAGGGAATTTGTGTACTCCTCTGCATAGAAGTCATTGTTGGCTGAGTTAGCAGGGGATGGAAACGTTTTATACCATCACCTATTAGGCTGCAATTTGCTTTGGAGAAATTTTTCAGTGTTTTTGCTGTTGTGGGGGTGTCAGGTCTGATCGTTACTTCGAACAAGACAGATTTATGGTCTGACCTTACCAGGGAGGGCAACACACAGTGTTGTAGTGCAGTGACCCCCACATGTTGCTGAGTACTAAGTCTAGAACATTTGAGTCCCTTGTGGGGGTGCAGACTAGCTGTTCCAGGGCATTTGTATTGACAAAGTCCAGGAACCTCAGGCCGAGCTTGTTTGTGCTCGTGTATGTCATCCAATCAATGAAAGGATAGTTGCAATCTCCCATGATGAAAGTGTTTGGCTGTACAGTGAGTGACTCTTGTAAGTTCAGGTAGGTGATCTGCTTCTCTTTGTTCATGGTGGGGGCCTGTAGCCATTAATGATGTGGTAGGGTGTTTTAATTGTAATTAGTTGGACCTGGGGAAGCTCAAGAGAGTCATACGGTTTGACCAGTCTCGTGGTGTACTTGCCTTTAACGAAGGTGGATACACCTCTGCCTTTGGTTATTTCACACTTATTTTGGGGTCTGAATGAGTGGAATACATTACAGCCTTGCATGGCTGGGATGCTCTCCGCAGCCTTGAACCATGTCTCAGTGACTGCACAGATGTCAGCATCTTCCAAGGTGAAGAGTGCTTCCAGGGATTGCAGTTTCCTGTTTAGGCTCCTAGCATTAAGCAACATAACCTTGACTTTGTCTCAAGAGGATGTTTTTGTCAGAAAGTTTGTTGTTTTGACATTGGCTAAAAAAAGGCACTAAGGGGAAGCAAGCACCTTTGCCAGCATCTGAAAGCCTAGAGGAGACAGGTGAAGGCTATCTCTGGCAAAACAGCATTGTCTGTCGACCATGTCTTCCCATGCTAACAGATACTGGATCCCCATGAACTGACACCAGAAGCTACACCAGTTGTTAAAGTCCCTCATTTTTTGTCTATATTGTGGCATCATCCTGGGTCTAGGTAGAATGCTGTTTATGATTAGGGACATATCTGCCTGGGACACACAATCTGAGAGTTCAGTCACGTCTCTCTTCATATAGTCCAGAAAGGTACGTTTCAAGTCATTCAACCCAACACGTACTATGACAGAGTCATAACGGTAATTGTTGTTGAGAGACCTGAGTGCATGCATGATTTGACGTATCCTGGCACCTGGCAGGCAAGCTGACTGTGACCTTCGCCTTGTTCCCCTATCTGTGTGCCTCACTATGGAGTAGCCTATGACCAGGACATTTGGCTTTGAGGTGTTTTGCCTTGCGTGCTTATTTGTTGAGACACTGGTGTGTGTTTGTGTGTATTATGTGTAGTAGCTTCTATTTGCTTTGCAGTGTGTGCAAGTGGTTTGTGTTTGGGAGGTCTCTGATCTTTTGGTAGGCTTCTACTCAGTACTTCCACATATGTGGGTTTGTGTGTTGTGACCGTATTTTGTGTGAGAGGTGATGTGCATGTGCTGACAACCTGTTTGATGTCCAGGTTTTTGCTATATGAGAGAACTGATTCCAAATTCAGTGTTGGTCATCAGTATACATGAGGCAATTACTACATTGCCTCAGCATGCCCAAGTCAATCTGTCTGGCCACAGAAATGGTTGGAAACTGAACGTCCATTATGGCAGGTTTTTACTATAACTATTACTGGGGAGTGGGCTAGTTTGACAAGCGTTTGCTCTAGGAATAACAAAGGGACTTCTTCTATTGAAGACTATGGGTGAAAACTATGACAATGCTTTTTAGTGCTCAACTGAGTTTCCCACAATGCAGCAGGGAGGTTTGGGAGGGTTCACGAACAGATGCCTAACAGAAAATTGTACTTCAAGGGGTTTGTGTCTACACAGGGTACTGCTAAACCCCGCCGTGCACTGAGCAGCTACGTAAACGTGAGGCTTAAACACAGGCAAAATTAAACACTTTTAAGCTAAACTACCAATGGTAAAGCACAAATGAGCTTTCCTCCAGTAATCTCCAACTCAGATGAAGCTCAGACTTCAAACTTCTGCCACAAGGGTGCAGGCAGACCCTCCTAATTTAAAACGGCTGGAATAGTGCTCAAGTGTAACAATGCAGTCTAGATTCAGCAGATCTGAATCTAGTCTATGCTATGTACTAGCTACTTAAGGCAACAGAGCAGCTTTTTAAAGTGCAGAAAAATAGACTAAAAATCAGCAAAATGAAAAAATACAGTCAGCAAAGTGTAAAGAAAACTCAGAAAGTACTTAATTTTTCAATTGTAGCAGTGGATGCTTTGGATTTCAGCAGAATCTCTCAGCACCTCTGGCAAAAGCTGCCAAACATTGAGCAACTCTAGTTAGATGACCTGCAGTGGTAGTACCCTCAGCACAAACTGGCAGCTCTTTGAACAGCTGTGAACAGTGGGAGACTATGTAGATCATTTATTATAGAGGATTTTAAACTGGAGAGGTTTGCTTATATACAAGGCAATGGGAAATGATTTTGCTCGAAGCTTTTACACAGTTAATCCCTCAGACCAATCAGACAAAAAGCACAATAAACGTTCCACCAGCAGTTTCCAACTTGGATGGGTTGAATTCTGCTTTGCTCCCACCACAGTGCAAAAGACCCCTCAATGTAAAACAAACTGTTTTTGAGCTCAGGTGCAGTAACAAATGCTTTACAACAAAAGTCAGAATTCCTGCAGTATCAGGAATCCTTGGAAATAACCCTGAGAAATGTTTAGCAAAATACAGAAAAAAATACACAACATAACAAAAATACGACAACACAGGAAAACTCTGCAAAACTTAGAAATATTTTGGCACACTCAGGAGAACTCTGACAAAAAAAAATTTTTGCAGTACAAGAGGAAGTTAGGAAATATTAGATTATTAAAATAACCAAATAGCAGTAAATTAACAAACAGATGGCGTTTCTTTAACAAGTGAAGACTGAAAAGCAGTGATAAATTCAACCAAATCAATAAATGCAGCACACAAGTGTTTAGCAACAAGAGTTAGAGCAACGGAAAAACATACCAACATCAGCTTTGTAGGGCCAGGTAGTTTTAGAAGCAATCCAAATCTTGTTGTCATCCTCCTCTGATGAAGTGTGTACCTGGTTCCAAAGCTACCTACCAAATAGAACATCCATAATAGTCTGATACCACCCTACCAACAACAACTCTCTTACCTACCTCCATGAGTGTGCCTAAAGATTCAGTGCTGAGCCCGTATCTGTTTTCATTATTCATTAATGACCTTCCACGGGACATTCCAGGCATAAACATCATTCTACACACTTAACCGCATCACTAGAACATCAGCTTCTCAACTGGAAATCATCAGCTCACTATAAAATGTTTTCCAAGCTTGTCTGGAACTGGATGTACGGTTATAAACTAACCTTAAATACAAAGAAATATACAACATGAGGCAAAAAGAAGGCTCAACAATATTCAACCCCTGCTCATCAGTGACCCTCTCCAGCTTCCCCTACCATTTGTTATGCAGCAAAGATACCTGAGCCTTCCCTTGGAATAACCTTTTATGCCATACATCGCAGCTTAATGAACTATATACCAGAGAATCTGGGAATTATAGCACAATGCTTGCTTCTAAAAACTGGAATACTTCCCAAGAATAACCACACAATTCCACCAAAACATATAACTTTTGCAAAGAACAGAACAGAAAAAAATAATTTATTCACTTAATTCTCCCTTATGAACATCACCGAGTAACTGGGGAAATGTAACTGACTCCTAGTTGATTCGCTTACCTTTAAACCTAGTGAATGAACGGTTCCGTCCACCACTTAAACTCTCCCTCAGAAACTCTGACTAACCACTTCATTAGGCCCCCCTTTAACTTGGCACCTACCAATACATCTTTCAAAAAATCAGGCAGAGAACACTAGAAAAAAATCCTTGTGAAATTAGAACTACCACATTCCTAAAAGAATTTAAAAAGGCACTAAAAATCACATGAAATTATACCAGTATCACTGCTTCCCCAACAAGAGAAGAAAATTCAACACTGTTGCTCCTGCAATCTCCAACTACACTGTTTGCACCTCTTCCTAGCTAACCTTCTTAGAACTTACTGCTGCAGTTGGATAAGCTCGATCCAAATCCAATGAGCCTATCTGGCAGCTCACTGCTACATAGAATACTGTACATTATGGGTGTTTATACTGCTTATCGGGTCACATATTACTTTCACTGAGCAATATGCATATTGTTTGTGTTACATTTTTCATTCTTTCATATATTACAATAACTATGGTAGTTTCAGCTGTTGGCAATTCCTTCCCAATTCTGTTTTGCTTTTTTTTTCTTCTTTTTGTAGTTGCATAGTGCATCACACTCTTAAGTCTGTTTTATCTTTAATGTCAATTCTTGTATCTTAACATAGTGTGACAGGCTGTCTTACAACTGACCTTCAGGCCAAGTTGCGCCTGAAGAGTCCATGGACTAGGGTACCTACTCAGTCAACAAATATATAAATAAAAAAAGTACATAAATGTCTCCAACTGTACCAGATGCTTTCAAGGCAATGGATAGTTAGACAGAGGCACAGTATACTAACCACGAAAAAGGGCATAGCAAAATTAATTTAAAAAGGGTGGCGAAAGCCAAACACACTCTGGCTAGGCTTATAAATGCCCTAGGGCAGATAGCCTAGTATGAACCTATGAACTATGATAACTATTCTCATAAAACCAAGCAAGATTTTACAGTTGACACACTATGGCTTATTTACATTTGGTAACGTCTTGCCCTTATTACTCTGCAAAAATTGTAACATCTTAGTTTTCTTGCTTGTCCGTCCACCATACATTGCTATACTACTTGTAAACTAATCCGCTGTCTAACATTTTATTTGTAGTTCAACAAAATGTCTGTGCAGTTGTAACTCAACAAACTAGTTCTGTCCCTCTGGTTTAGGTTGTAGATGAAAAGGTCCTCCAAACAATCCATCTCCGGCTCAACCAGGGTTGCCAGATGTCCCTATTTGGCCGGGACTGTCCCGAGATCAGCAACCTGATCCAGAGTCCCGCCCTGCCGGTTTAAATCCCGGCCAGCCTCCGCTTTGTTTGTTTTTTTTTTGTTGATTGGCCCATAAACCTGGCATACGGGCCAATCAAAAATTGCTAAAACACGGAGCTTCTTGTGTTCCGCATTAAACACGAGAAGCTCCGTGTTTAGTGCAGAGCTACTGTTCTTTAATGTGGAACTGTGTTCCACATTAAAGACCTTTTTTTTTTGGTCTTCACTTGCCGTGAGAGACCTTCTTTTTTTTTGTCCCTACCTGGGGGGCTGGAAATCTGGCAACCCTGGGCTCAACAAATGAAATTAAACAAATAAATTAACCCCTTTTTTTATACTATTACTTAGATTACTCCTTTTAGCTCCACTATTAGATATTTGTGGTTTGGAAAAAGTTGCATCTATCAAAAAGCTTAGCATCACCTTAGAAAGCAGTTCTAAATATAAAAAGACTTCCATCTCTCAAGCGACACTATGATAATTTTTGTTCATTCTCGGCTAAAACACCTTGTAAAAGATCAAGAACCACTTATCTTCCAGAATCCCTTTACTAAAATAATATCCATTCCTGAAATATAATGTCACCTACCAACATTCAGTCACCTACACCATCAAGTCCATTATATTCTCAGATACCCTGCTCCTCTTCTCCTGCCACAGGGACATCTCCTTTGCAGATCCGGAACATCTCCCTTCCCTTCCCTACTCTGCATCAAGGTAGAAACGTTCATCCAGTTTCTAAAAGATCGGGTACTTAGCTTAAACAGTAATTAGTAACTAAAAATTCCCCTCTCCCAGGTTTAATTAGTAACACCAAGCACCTGAAAGACCTGGTGAGGAGGGAGGGAGGAAGGCTGAGGCATTGTCTATTTGTCTCTCTACAGGGTGTGGGACCAGGATGATGTGCTGGTAGAGGATGGGTCAGTCTCGTAAGGCCCAGTGGAAACAGCAATTATAAATAATGGCCGAGCAGAGGACTTATAAATGGTACACCAAGACAGAGGGGGCACAAGGCTTCCCATTACTTATATAAATCATACTGTGTGTACAGGCTGTAATACCAGCAGTAACTTACCAACAGATTACATAAGGTTTAAATGGTTTAAGTGTCTTCAACCATTCTGTGGCCATCAATAGTCTAAGGTAGCTAATACTGTTCACATTTACTGAAATCCTACACTTAATGATTCTGGAGGATACCCTTTATATTCCTTCCTTCTTTGCTATTAAATCCTTTCATTTTATTTAACTTACTATTCCTCCTACAGTGCGCCTCCCTCCTCTGAACCTTTAGTTTAAGTTTCTTTTTAGATATAATCTTCTTGTTTTTGTACCAACTCGTAGCTGTTTTGAAATAGTGTATAATCTGTTGTTTCTATCCATCTCTCCTTTCCTGCATTCCATCCTTTCTACTGCATTTGCCATCTCTTCTTATTCAAACCTCCCAGCAACCCCTGCAAAACAATCCAGCTGAAAGGGCTGCCGTATTCAACTCCAACTTTTATCAGCACCTAAAGAGCTATATAAAAAGTCAGCACTTATCTGTCTTAAATATAATGGTAAATTCAGGAATAAATCTCTTTTGTGGAACTCCTTTGTCAATAAACTCTATAACAAAACGGAAATGAAGAAAAGTTGTAAGAAATCCCCTTCCCGTTATCTCCCGATCACACTGAACCATGCTGGCAAGGAACGCGGAGAGAACTATTGTGAAAATGGAAAGGAGGTTATAAACACTGAACCATGCCGGCAAGGAACGTGGAGAGAACTATTGCGAAAATGTAAAGGAGGTTATAAACACTGAACCATGCCGGCAAGGAACGTGGAGAGAACTATTGTGAAAATGGAAAGGAGGTTATAAACACTGAACCATGCCGGCAAGGAACGTGGAGAGAACTATTGCGAAAATGTAAAGGAGGTTATAAACACTGAAACATGCCAGCAAGGAATGCGGAGAGAACTATTGTGAAACTGTAAATGAGGTTATAAACACTGAACCATGCCAGCAAGGAACGTGGAGAGAACTACTGTGAAAATGTAAAGGAGGTTATAAACACTGAAACATGCCAGCAAGGAACGTGGAGAGAACTATTGTGAAAATGTAAAGGAGGTTGTAAACACTGAACCATGTCAGCACGGAACGTGGGGAGAAAGTACAGTTTTGTACCTACCATAAATGTAGATGTTCGGGTGTATACCCTGCTGCAGTCATCACACTTGGGTTATCCTGTCGTCAGTCGCAGTAGGCCTGAATTCCAAAGTCTTGGTCCGGCATCGGTTGCTGTCACTTCTTCCCTGGCGTCAGTGCGCCAGGGATATATAAGAGGCATCCAATGCCATTTTCTTCAGTTTTTCTTGCCCCAGATGTCAGGTGCCCCCCCCAAAATGGTGGTCAGTAGATAGTACCAATAATAAAAGTTTAGCACAAACAAGCCATCCCTCCAGCTATAAGCAAATCCACCACAAGGTAGTATCAGATTTTAAGGCATTGAAAGGTTTTAGTTAGGTCAGAGGGGATGGAGGGAGGGTAACCTGGACTGCAGCAGGGTATACACTCGAACATCTACATTTATGGTAGGTACAAAACTGTACTATGTTCATCGTGTTACCCTGCTGCAGTCATCACACTTGGGTAGAATCCCAAAGCTAAGGATGGGAGGTGGAGTCAAACAGGATTAGAGGAGGCTAGAAGGCCCTGCAAGACTGCAGTGGCGAAGCCAGCTCTAGTCTTAGAGTAAGTGGTAAGTGATAGTGTTTAGTGAAGGTTTGTACTGAACTCCAAGTTGCAGCTTCCAAAATATCCTTGGTTGGCACCCCCCTGAGGAAGGCAGTAGATGTAGCTGCTGCCCTGGTGGAGTGGGGCCTTATGCTAGCAGGAACTGGTTTTCCATGGTGGGTGCAGCAAAAACGAATGCAATGTCCTATCCATTTGGAAATGGTCTGTTTTGAGATGGCCTTTCTTTGTGATGCTGTAGCATAGGATACAAAGCGCTGGTCAGATTTTCTGAAAACCTTAGTTTTATCCAAGTAGTAACATAGTTGCCTGTAAATGTCCAAGAAGTGCAGGAGTCTTTCTCCTTTGTTCTGTGGATTTGGAAAGAAAGTGGGTAAATGGATGGTTTGATTTAGAGCCACACTGGATACCACCTTAGGCATAAAGGAGGGGTTAGTTCGTAGAGAAACTCTGTCTTGATGAAAAATGAGGAAAGGCTCTACTGCCATTAGTGCCTGAAGCTCTGAGACTCTTCTGGCTGAAGTTATTGCTAGCAGCAGGGCAGTCTTCCATGATATAAACTTTAAGTCAGCTGAGAAAGCTGGTTCAAAAGGCGGTAGCGTAAGTTTTTCCAGAACAAAATTGAGGTCCCAGGTTGGTGTAGGTGCTCTCCTGGGGGGGTCTAATGTTTTTGGCCCTCTGAGAAACTGCCTTAGAAGCGGATGTGAAAATAAGGGAGGATCCGTGTTGTAGTGAGCTGAAATAGCTGAGGCGTGGATTTTAATAGATGAAAAAGAAAGATTTGTGTAACATCTCAGTTAAATACTGTAGAATCTGAGGTATGTCTGGTTGAATGGTATTTTGGCCTTTAGTTTGGTTCCAGGCGCAAAACCTTTTCCATTTGTCTGAGTAGGCCTTCCTGGTGCTGGGTCTCCTGGCTTCCAGAATAACATCCATAACAGCTTGAGAAAGAGGAGCTGTCTGGTTGCGTAGGTGATTTCTCTGTCTTCTCCTCCCTTCTGTGTTGCAGTGCCCCATTGTCGAGGTTTGTAGTGGGTTTGTGCTTGTCCTCTGCCCCTTGGGCTTCTGTATTTACCCTCTGTGGTCTATCAGTAGCTGGAAAGGACCAATTGTTTGTTGGCCAATTTCTGCTGAAGCGTGGGGGCTGAACCTGTAACAAATCTTTGACTGTCTGCATAGATTTTGCCTTATCCTCCATTTTCTTTAAGACTTCTTCTGCTTTAACCCCAAAAAGGACATCCTGCTGTAAGGGTGCGTCTAGTAACTTTGCTTTAACATGATCAGGCAGAGTTTGTTCTTTTAACCAAGCATGCCTACGTATAACGGACCCAGTAACAGCTGCTCTACAGGAAGCTTCCAAGGAATCAAAGCCACATTGTAAAGTATGTTTGCCCACCTGTTCAGCTGCATGCAACAGATCCTGCATTTCCTTCAATTCAGACTGCTGAGGGTGTGTGCTCATCTTTTGTTTTATTTGAGACATTAGGAATTGCTGGTATTTAAGCATGTGAAATTGACAATTTAGTGCTCTCATAGCTAGAGTGGCTGAGGTGTAAACCTTCTTCCCCCACCTATCTAGTGCTCTGGAGTCCCTTTCAGAGGGCACAGGATTTTTAGCTATGGAAGCCTTGGCCCCTTTGGGACCCTGGGATATAGTCTCTGGGTCAGCAACAGGGCTTTTATAAAGGAATTTGTGTGAGTCAGGCACTCTATAGTATCTATCTGGTTTGGCTGGAGCAGGAGGCAGAGAATCTGGATTTAGACTAGATTCTAAGTAAACATCATCCACAATGTCTAAAACTGGGGGGGATAGCAAGTGGCCTGTGCTGGGGGAGTAAAAGAAACTCTCTGAGCCTTTTCTTTGAGTCGGAGTAGTCCTGACCTTCCCAGTGGAAGTGTTCCCTCATGGTATGTAAGGTTTCCCCAAAAGAAGAGTCCTCAGGGGGAGAAGCTGAGGGAATGGAATCCTCAGCATCAGAATCTTCATAAGGAAAGGAGTAATCTTGTTCCTCAGAAGAGCCTGAGGAAATAGACACTTGATCAGAGGAGGCATAATCCTCCTCTTGTCTAGGCCTTTTGTCGGGTGGGGGTTTTAGAGGAGTCTTAAGCTTAGCATAAGATTTTATGGTGAGAGTAGTCGGTCTGAAGACACCCTCAGAAACCGAAGGTGTTTGTGCAGCACCGGTTTCTCCTTCTGTAGTGTCCTCGGTAGGGCCTAAAGAAAATGGCTGCAATGGCCTAGAACTCTCCGCAAGAGTATCCGATGTGGTCTGGGATTCCAATTCTGCGGTAGCCAGGAGCTGCATAGGTGCCTCACTGAAAACTGGTGAACCGGTGAACGGCCCAGCCAAGGCCTCGGAGTCTGGCTTGGATATAGGCTGCCTGTCCGTATCTTTGCGTTTTTTGTGCACGCCGGTCGTCGTTTGCGCTGACGGCATAGTGTAATTAAATTTCCTACCGAAGTAGTGTTGTGCGAAATCAAAGCGTCACTTTATAGTTCGCTTATTGAACCTAGCATAAAACCGACAACCAGTGACGTCGTGGTCTGGGCCTAGGCAAGGTATACAATAAGAATGAAAATCCTTATGAGGTATTTGCTTCCCACAAGAAATACAATTGTTAACTTTTGCTGACATCGGTCTGAGGCAAGAGAAGTTTCCCCAATGGGGTACTTAGCTTTATTGAAGACTTCGGATCTGAAATTCGACTTCGAAAATCTCAGGAGTCGACCGACCAGCACTTGCGAACTGCTTCTGCTTCGGGCACCGCGCGGTAAGAAAGACTGAAGAAAATGGCGTTGGATGCTTCTTATATACCCCTGGCACACTGACGTCAGGGAAGAAGCAACAGCAACCGACGCCGGACCAAGACTTTGGAATTCAGGCCGACTGCAGGACCGCCTGACGACAGGATAACCCAAGTGTGATGACTGCAGCAGGGTAACACGATGAACATCTATTGTGAAACTGTAAAGGAGGTTATAAACACTGAACCATGCCAGCAAGGAACGTGGAGAGAACTATTGTGAAAATGTAAAGGAGGTTGTAAACACTGAACCATGCCAGCAAGGAACGTGGATAGAACTACTGTGAAACTGTAAAGGAGGTTATAAACACTGAAACATGCCAGCAAGGAACGTGGAGAGAACTATTGTGAAAATGTAAAGGAGGTTATAAACACTGAACCATGCCAGCAAGGAACGTGGAGAGAACTATTGTGAAAATGTAAAGGAGGTTATAAACCCTGAAACATGCCAGCAAGGAACGTGGAGAGAACTATTATGAAACTTTAAAGGAGGTTATAAACACAAACATGCCAGCAAGGAACGTGGAGAAAACTATTGTGAAAATGTACAGGAGGTTATAAACATTGAAACATGCCAGCAAGGAACGTGGAGAGAACTATTGTGAACATTTATTTATTTATTATTTATTTATTTTACATTTGTTGACCGGGCTAGTCTAATTGGATATATGTCCATTTTCAATAGAGGCCCGAGGAGAAAAGTTCCGAGAAAGAAACAGTTTATACAAAATGCAGAAAGATACCTATACATTCAAAATACAATTAGATAACTATACAATCATGTAGTTGATTTTCAGCAGCAGTAAGCAAATAGGGTAACACTATGATGATAGATAACTATACATTCAAAAACAATTAGATAACTATACATTCATGTACAACTTGCTATTTCAGCAGCAGTAACCAGGATAGGGTAACATTATGAAGATTATTGTTGCAGTCATTTGGTGCAACATTTATCATAGATAAGTATAAGCATTAGTTAGTTAGTATGTTGTGTCGAGGAAATTGACACAGTAATGAAGGGAAAGAAGAGAGCAAATTATTTATAATTTTTAGAGGAGAGAGCCAAAGAAACGTAGCAGAAGTAGAAGAACTGGTGTCCAAAAAGCTAAAGGCAAGGGAAGATAGTATCAGTCAGGCTTGGTGCATGGGCAAAGCCATTGGGATTTTAAGAACATTTTTAATTGCTTCCTGAAAAGGTGGGTGGATATGGTAGAAGTTAGTTCAGTTGGGAGTTTGTTCCAAACAGACAGTCCCCTGATTTGTTTTTAGATTTTAAGGTGGCTACTTGTAATCTATTTGCGGAACGTAGGGTTGGAAGGTTTTGATGAGGATTGAGGAGGTTACTGAGTATAGGGGTAATTAGTGGGATGGTGTAAGATTTTGTGGATAAAGACGAGTAGCTGGTAGAGTAGTTGATTTTGTATTTCCAGCCATCCTAGTAGTTTCAGATTTTGACAGTGGTGGGGTCTAAATGGGGTACCTGTGGCAAATCTGGCTATGTTGTTGTAAGAAGTTGCCAGTTTATTTAAATTGCTTTTGGTTAGGTTTGTATATATGGGGGAGGCATGGAGGAGGGTTGAAATCAGGTGAGTTTGAGCAATAGTAATCTTAGCAGAGGCTGTGAGAAATGGTTTGAGTTTATACAGGAAACCAAGTTTTCTATTTACAGATTTAATAGTTAGGTTAACGTGTGTGTCAAAGTTGTGGTTATTATCTACAGTTACACCTAGGAGTTTAGTGGTAGTGTCGGGAGTGATGACAGTACCATTATTAGAGGTAAGTAAGAGACTGAGTGGAGGGGTCTTATGTGTCGGTGCAAACACTAGTAGTTTTGTTTTTTTTCGGGTTCAAGAGGAGACACCGATGGTGGAACCATTTTTCCACTAAGGTGAATACAGTTTGTGTCCATGTATGTAAAATGTAAAGGAGGTTATAAACACTGAAACATGCCAGCAAGTAACATGGAGAGAACTATTGTGAAAATGTAAAGGAGGTTATAAGCTTAAGGTCACAACAGATAACTGAAGAAAGATTTGTAACTGCCTTTGCTATGAGAGGAAATTAAAGATCATCATCAAACAATGCACTGAGCTTGTCTGTGATGACATCACATATTCCAATCCCTAACGATATAGTCAATAATTTAGCAGACAAATTAATTGCTGGATTTACCCCATCTATCCACACTGTTGACTCTCAGTTTTGCAGAAAATTTAGCTTCCCCTAAACTCACCTTGGAACAAGTCTTAGAATCAATGCCAAAGGCTTTATTAAGGGCAGATCATGCCTCCTAAACCTGGTAGATTTCTTTGAGACGGTTACCAAGGCTATAGACGAGGGAAAGGTGGTCCACACAGCCTACGTAGACCTCGCAAAGGCCTTCGACACCATTCCCCATTCCAGTATTATAGACAAGCTCACCAGCCTGAACATAAACCCCTAAGTCATGAGATGGGTTGCCAAATGGCTCACGGACAGACAGAACCCACATGGTAAGAGTTGTGGGAGATAGGTATGACTCTAAACTGGTTACAAGTGGCGTTCTCCAGGGCTCAGTCCTAGGACCCCTCCTGTTCGGCATATACTTCTCAGAGGTACAGGCAAGCACAGGAGGACTATGGCTGACCAAGTTCGCAGACGACTGCAAGCTGGGGGCTATAACTGACTCTCCAGCTAACACAGACATCCTCCAGAAGGGTCTCACTGAGACAGATACCTGGTGTCAAAACCATAGCCTCAAGCTAAATGCCAAAAAGTGCATAGTCATCCCCTTTGGAAAAAAACAAATTACCCACAAACTACCACATAGGTGATAGCCTCCTAAATATGAAAGACATAATAAGGGATCTGGAGACCCAAATAGTTAGTAATTTCTCCTTTGATAATCACATTGCCAAAGTGGTTAGAAAATCCTTCTATGTGGCCCACCTAATCACAAAAGAGTTTGCATTCACATCAAAGAGGTCATTGTGCCCTCACGCATCACTTTTCAGACCCATCATAGAGTATAATGCCCCATTTGGGATGTACCTTACAAGACACCTGCAACAGCTGGAAAGACCACAGAAGTACCTCACCAAGAGGATCACTGGCCTCAAACAGATGCCCTACGCAGCTTAACTGAGGAAACTCCAGCTGTACTCTGTTGCATACAACCTACTCAGAGGTGATCTATGCCTGACATACAAATTGATGGACATGCTCCACCTAAAGAAAACCATATCCCCCCGAGCCGCACTCTCTAGGGATCTAAACCTCACCACAACAATAAATAGGACGTGTTGGAGGGATAGATTCCTGTCCCAGAGACTTCCCTTGTTCTGGAACAGGATTCCAATCTATATTAGGCAGAGCTCCTCGCTAACCCTCTTCAAGAGAAACCTTGACAAATGGATGGGAAACAGAAAGTTTACCCCGAGGATCACTTCAGTGGCTCTGCTGGACAGAGGCACAGGGAACTAATCTAAGGGGGCAGCGAAAGACAACACATACTAGCTGGGCTTATAAATGCCTTCGGGCAGATAGCCTAGTAGTGACCTATGAACATATGAACCTAAAAGTAATACTTGCATGGGACCAGACATCATACCAGCTGTATTCTCATCTGTGCCATTTTTGTACTATCTGAGCCTCTACTTAAAACTGTTCCACACCAACCTGTCCACAGGGTTTTGTACATGATGTCTAAGGAGCATCAAATATGACTCCCATACTGAAGGGTGTCCCCTCTACAGATCCAGGCAATTAAATGCCTCCTGGCCTCACCAGCCTTATATGCAAAACCATGGAATA
The DNA here is from genome assembly GCF_019279795.1 of Protopterus annectens. Lineage (NCBI taxonomy): Eukaryota > Metazoa > Chordata > Ceratodontiformes > Protopteridae > Protopterus > Protopterus annectens. The sequence continues at coordinate 99,301,832 of NC_056746.1, forward strand.
TATCATATCACAACTCATTTCTGCAGGAACTGGCAACTTGACTGATCTACATTCAAAAAAGTTGGTTTTGGAAGGGCAGGTCCAGTGTCTTGAAACTAGCAAGTGACTTTGAAAAGGCTGTGGACAGTGGTCACTCAGAGCACACTGCTTATCTTCATCTGACCACGGCTTTTGACACTATGTTCCATGCTGGCATTAAAAAAAATAAAACAAAGTTAATGTAACTACCTGCTTTTTGCACTGGATTGCAATTAGCTAGCACATCCTAGGATGTGAACGCTGCTGGCATCCTTTTGGAGTGTAGAACTGTTACCCACGAGGGTACCACAGGGATCAATGCTGGGACCTCTCTGAAAGTAAAACATTGCAACTAGTGGGATACCACAGGGATCAGTGCTGGGACCTCTCAATGTTAAACATTGCAACTAGTGGGGTACCACAGGGATCAGTGCTAGGACCTCCCTGAATGTAAAACACTGCAACTAGTGGGATACCACAGGGATCATTGCTGGGACCTCTCTGAATGTTAAACATTGCAACTAGTGGGGTACCACAGGGATCAGTGCTGGGACCTCTCTGAATGTTAAACATTGCAACTAGTGGGGTACCACAGGGATCAGTGCTAGGACCTCCCTGAATGTAAAACACTGCAACTAGTGGGATACCACAGGGATCATTGCTGGGACCTCTCTGAATGTAAAACATTGCAACTAGTGGGATATCACAGGGATCGGTGCTGGGACCTCCCTGAATGTAAACACTGCAACTAGTGGGATACCACAGGGATCATTGCTGGACCTTTCTGAATGTAAAACATTGCAACTAGTGGGATACCACAGGGATCAGTGCTGGGACCTCTGAATGTTAAACATTGCAACCAGTGGGGTACCACGCGGATCAGTGCTAGGACCTCCCTGAATGTAAAACACTGCAACTAGTGGGATACCACACGGACTGTCAGTGCTAGGACCCAAAAAGGAAATCCCAAGGGGGTGGATTAAAAATTTTGGGGGGTAAAGGACCAAAAAAAACCCCGGGGAACCAAGGTTGGCGAGGCCAGAATGGGGCAATGAGAATCATTCTGCTCCCCAAACTGTTGGCTTTCTGCAGAAGCCTCTGCATCAGAGGAAGTGGAGGGTAGGCATAAAGGAGACCGGGAGGCCAAGCATGCACCAGAGCATCTCGAATTCCCTGGTGGGGAAGCAGAGCGAAGAAATTATCGCATTTGGCGTTTGAGGAGAGGCAAAAGATGCAACAGGGTTGCCCCCAGACGGCAAAAATCTTCTGCTACTTGAGGATTGAGAGACCACTCGTGTGGAGAAAGAATGGTGCGACTGAGCTTGTCCGCAAGGATGTTGGACTTTCCCGGAATGTGCGTTGCTACCAGAAAGCGTTTGGTGGAAATTGCCCATTCCCAGACTCTCATGGCCTCTCGACAAAGGGTAAGACCTGGTTCCTCCCTGTTTGTTGATATACCAGACTACCGACATGTTGTCTGTCTGAATCGCAATAGTCCCTGAAGGAAGAACGTGGTGAAGTGCTTACAGCTAGGAGCACCGCCCTCATTTCCAGGACATTTATATGCAATAGCGTCTCTGTGGGATTCCACGTGCCTTGGACAATCTTTCCCGCAGAATGCCCCACCCGAGGCAAGAAGCGTCCGTGGTCACTGTGGCTCGGGAAATGCAGTACAAAAGGTCTCCCTGCCAGGGCTCCGGAGAAAGAAGCCACCAAAGAGAGTCCCTGCCGCCTTGCTGACCGCAATCGGGCGTTGAGAGGGAACAAAGAGGACCACTGAACCTGAAGGGTCCATTGAAGAACCCGCATGCGTGGCGAGCATGAATGAGAAGCGGAATAGCTGCCGCCATAGAACCTAGGGCTCTCAGGACCGAAGCTGCAGTTGGAGATGGTTGCAGGACCGCTGTCACATGACACTTCAGGTTGGCAATTCTGTCTGGAGTGAGGAAGGCTCGCTTTGATCTGGTGTTTAGTCTTCCTCCTATGAAATCTATAGCTTGTGTGGGGTTCAGTAAAGATTTCTCCCAGTTGATCGTGATGCCCAGCCTTGGGGCCAGTTGAAGAAAGTAGTCTCTGGCTGAGCACAGAAGATGCCTTGATGATGCCGTCAGGAGCCAGTCGTCCAGGTACGGAAAGACCTGTAATCCCTGGAGCCTCAGGTGGGCGCTACCACGCTAGCACCTTGGTGAACACCCTGCGGGCTGAGGTGAGACCAAAGGGGAGGACCCTGAACTGATAATGAGTGGCGCCCAGCGGGAAGCGAAGAAACCTCCTGGATCGTCTGTCCATGCGAATGTGGTAATGCAGCGTCCTTGAGGTCGATGGAGCACATCCAGTCGTTCTCCCTCAAGAGGGGAAGTATAGATTGGAGGGTGACCATCCGGAACTTTTGCTTGGTTACTGACAGGTTCAGCTGGGAAAGGTCTAAGATTGGTCTTAGGTCCCCCGTTTTCTTTGGCACCAAAAAGAACCTGGAGTAAAACCCTAATCCGGTTTGATCTAGGGGGACACGCTGGATAGCTCTTTTTTCTAGCAGCTGTTCGATTTCGACAGCTGCCGCCTCCCTTTGGTCGGGTGGAACATCTGGGAGGCTGCGAGATTTGGGAACCTTGAATAGGGGAATTGAATAACCTCTGGATATGACACGAAGCACCCAACGGTCTGTTGTTATGGACTCCCAAGAAGTCAGGTGCCTCGAAAAACGCACCCCGACTGCCTCCAGAGACGGACAGCCGGGCAACCCTTTAGGGCTGCTGCGTGGGTCTATCAGAGAAAGGTTCTCTGGACCCAAAGTTGCTAGGAGCCCCCCTGCCTCTAGGACGACGACCTCCCCGTCCTCCTCTGCCACGGAAGGACTGGTTATCCGGAGCAGGTTGGGACTGCTGCGATTTCCGGAACCACATCTTCTTCTGTCCCTTTTGGTTCTTAGAGAAGGACCTCTGGGGAGCTGAGAAGCGGACTCCGACGGCAGACAGCGTCTTCCGTCCTTTTCGCTCTGGACTAATGTTTCATGAACAGTCTTGCCAAACAAGGCAGAACCATCGAAGGGGCATTCGAAGGTCGCCTTGAAGGGCTCTGCAAAATCACAGTGGCGGAGCCAGGCCTGTCGCCTCATGACTAGGCCTTCTCCGCTGGCTCTAGCGGCTCCCTCAGTAGCATGAGAAAGCAGCCGCATAGACGTATTGGAAACTGATCTGAGAGTGGCCATTCGGGTGGAGTATACCTGTTTATCCTCACTCGACATGGACTCCGGGGGAGATGCAGCGTATTCTTTAATCAGATCCCGCTGCATCCTAATGACATGTGCCATGTAGTTCAGCTCTCAAAGAGAAGGTTGCTGAACTGAAAACTGCTTCCCAATGCGATCCATCGAGCGGGACTCCTTGCCCGGAGGATGCATGGAGGGACTCTCCTGGGCCAATTCCTCTTCGTGGCTGCAGCCATCATCATGGCATCTACTGGGGGCCCTTGCTCCAGTGAGTGCGGTCCGGAGGGGAAAGGATGCGGTCAGGACGCAGGGGACAGGCTCAGCGGTGTCCGGATCCTTCCACGCTCTGATGGATATAAGATCCACCAGAGGGTCAGCAGGAGGGACACCCAAGAAGTAGAAGGGCCGCCTCGAATGCCTCCAACAACACAGACTCGTCCCAGGAAGCCTTGGGCGCAGACCACCCCCCCTGATCCTTAACATCTCCATCATTTCTCCAAATTAGGCGTCCTCAGGGGTGACCTAGGGAGCCTTCCCCTTCATCCAAATCTGTGTCTTGTAACGGACTCGGGGAGTCCATGTGGCTCGTTTTGGACTTACGCTTCTGAGGTACTTCATGGGGGGGGCTGTCCGAGGAGTACTCTTCAGCAGTTGGATGTTCCAAGGGAACCACTTGGGACATCGAGGCTGTCCCTGGGACCGGCTGGTGGGGCCTGGCCCAACTGCAAGGGAGTGCGGGATGGAGCCGTGGCAGGGACCGGGGGTCCGACGTCCTCAACAGTGCCCTTTCCACTACGTCGAAGGCCGAGGGGAGCCAGCTTCTCTAAACCCGAGCCGACCTCACTCGGATCCGGCCTTGCGGATGGAGTCGGAGCCGAAACCGTCGAATCCGAGACCGTGTGCTCTGACCTGGACGGAGCCGAAGACACACCAGCTCCCTCGGATCGAGGCTCGGTCCTCGGCTCCGAGAGGTCGGGTCCAGTACCGAAGCACTCAAGGGATGGGGCGGATCCGAGGTGCGCCGACCTATCGGATCCGACCCACCCCGGATCCAAGTCTGCCCGGCGCCGACAGCTCGAACCCATGGTATGGGTCGGAGAAGGAGCCAAAGGGAAAAAGGTGGCCCCTCCCGGATGGGGGCTAGGAGCACTCCCATTTGCATTTGGGCCTGGATGAATTTCCTCATCATCCGGTCCATATCAGCTTCACTCATGGAAAAAGTTGACCTGGTGGAGGCCACGGCGGACCTAGAGAGCGCCTCGGAGACCTCCTAGAAGGGCTAGCCTCCTCCTCCTCGGGTCCAGGAGAGAACCGAGGGAGTGGAGCCGAGGAGGAAGAAGCTAGAAGGCACAGGGAGGCCCGCTTAGATGGAGGAGCCGAACTGGAAGTTTCGGCTCTCCGTTTGTGGTGCCTCTCCCTGTGCCTCTCCTTCTTCCCTCTCCCTAGAGGACTCTCTTCCTCTGGCAACTTAGAGGTAGGTTGAGTCCCAGCCGGAGGGGGAGAGCCCACAGCAACAGGTTGCTGAGTAGAAGGGGCAGAAGCCGAAGCGGTATCTGGAGGTAAAAGACCCGCCAGCACCAGCTTCGACCTCCGCTCCCTCAAAGCCCGGGGGTTGAACCCTGCACAAATGGTACAACCAGATGACAGGTGTTCAACCCCAAGATTAACGCACCGAGTGTGGCCATCCGCTGGGGACAGCTTATGGCCACACTCGGTACATTTAGAGAAAACAGCCTTATGGGCTTCAGACATAATAAACCCTGAAGGCCTAACACAACACACACACACTAACTACATAAAACCCGAGAAATATTAACTAAAAAGAGAGAGGAAAGCCTAACACAATCAACACTAATAATATATGAAACAAAAATAGAGAATTTGTAAACTTTTTTTGTCAGACAAACTTATCTGTCACCAAAAAACGCCAGGAGCTCAAGAATCCGTAGCTACTTGAAAAGCGGCAAACGAAATCTGAGGTCAGTCAGGGCTTGGCAAGGGGTTATGGGTAAGAGGGAGGAGCTAGGAGCTCGGAGCCTAAGCTTTTGAATTGCCGGCTCGGATCCGAGGTCGGATCCGATACCCACAGGTTGCAGACGAATGAAGTCTGCCTACTTCAGATCTATAGTTACACCTAGGAGTTTAGTGGTAGTGTCGGGAGTGATGACAGTACCATTATTAGAGGTAAGTAAGAGACTGAGTGGAGGGGTCTTATGTGTAGGTGCAAACACTAGTAGTTTTGTTTTTTTTCGGGTTCAAGAGGAGACACCGATGGTGGAACCATTTTTCCACTAAGGTGAATACAGTTTGTGTCCATGTATGTAAAATGTAAAGGAGGTTATAAACACTGAAACATGCCAGCAAGTAACATGGAGAGAACTATTGTGAAAATGTAAAGGAGGTTATAAGCTTAAGGTCACAACAGATAACTGAAGAAAGATTTGTAACTGCCTTTGCTATGAGAGGAAATTAAAGATCATCATCAAACAATGCACTGAGCTTGTCTGTGATGACATCACATATTCCAATCCCTAACGATATAGTCAATAATTTAGCAGACAAATTAATTGCTGGATTTACCCCATCTATCCACACTGTTGACTCTCAGTTTTGCAGAAAATTTAGCTTCCCCTAAACTCACCTTGGAACAAGTCTTAGAATCAATGCCAAAGGCTTTATTAAGGGCAGATCATGCCTCCTAAACCTGGTAGATTTCTTTGAGACGGTTACCAAGGCTATAGACGAGGGAAAGGTGGTCCACACAGCCTACGTAGACCTCGCAAAGGCCTTCGACACCATTCCCCATTCCAGTATTATAGACAAGCTCACCAGCCTGAACATAAACCCCTAAGTCATGAGATGGGTTGCCAAATGGCTCACGGACAGACAGAACCCACATGGTAAGAGTTGTGGGAGATAGGTATGACTCTAAACTGGTTACAAGTGGCGTTCTCCAGGGCTCAGTCCTAGGACCCCTCCTGTTCGGCATATACTTCTCAGAGGTACAGGCAAGCACAGGAGGACTATGGCTGACCAAGTTCAGAGCGACTGCAAGCTGGGGGCTATAACTGACTCTCCAGCTAACACAGACATCCTCCAGAAGGGTCTCACTGAGACAGATACCTGGTGTCAAAACCATAGCCTCAAGCTAAATGCCAAAAAGTGCATAGTCATCCCCTTTGGAAAAAAACAAATTACCCACAAACTACCACATAGGTGATAGCCTCCTAAATATGAAAGACATAATAAGGGATCTGGAGACCCAAATAGTTAGTAATTTCTCCTTTGATAATCACATTGCCAAAGTGGTTAGAAAATCCTTCTATGTGGCCCACCTAATCACAAAAGAGTTTGCATTCACATCAAAGAGGTCATTGTGCCCCTCTACGCATCACTTTTCAGACCCATCATAGAGTATAATGCCCCATTTGGGATGTACCTTACAAGACACCTGCAACAGCTGGAAAGACCACAGAAGTACCTCACCAAGAGGATCACTGGCCTCAAACAGATGCCCTACGCAGCTTAACTGAGGAAACTCCAGCTGTACTCTGTTGCATACAACCTACTCAGAGGTGATCTATGCCTGACATACAAATTGATGGACATGCTCCACCTAAAGAAAACCATATCCCCACGAGCCGCACTCTCTAGGGATCTAAACCTCACCACAACAATAAATAGGACGTGTTGGAGGGATAGATTCCTGTCCCAGAGACTTCCCTTGTTCTGGAACAGGATTCCAATCTATATTAGGCAGAGCTCCTCGCTACCACTCTTCAAGAGAAACCTTGACAAATGGATGGGAAACAGAAAGTTTACCCCGGGGATCACTTCAGTGGCTCTGCTGGACAGAGGCACAGGGAACTAACCTAAGGGGGCAGCGAAAGACAACACATACTAGCTGGGCTTATAAATGCCTTCGGGCAGATAGCCTAGTAGTGACCTATGAACATATGAACCTAAAAGTAATACTTGCATGGGACCAGACAGCATACCAGTTGTATTCTCATCTGTGCCATTTTTGTACTATCTGAGCCTCTACTTAAAACTGTTCCACACCAACCTGTCCACAGGGTTTTGTACATGATGTCTAAGGAGCATCAAATATGACTCCCATACTGAAGGGTGTCCCCTCTACAGATCCAGGCAATTAAATGCCTCCTGGCCTCACCAGCCTTATATGCAAAACCATGGAATATATCATATCACAACTCATTTCTGCAGGAACTGGCAACTTGACTGATCTACATTCAAAAAAGTTGGTTTTGGAAGGGCAGGTCCAGTGTCTTGAAACTAGCAAGTGACTTTGAAAAGGCTGTGGACAGTGGTCACTCAGAGCACACTGCTTATCTTCATCTGACCACGGCTTTTGACACTATGTTCCATGCTGGCATTAAAAAAAATAAAACAAAGTTAATGTAACTACCTGCTTTTTGCACTGGATTGCAAATTAGCTAGCACATCCTAGGATGTGAACGCTGCTGGCATCCTTTTGGAGTGTAGAACTGTTACCCGCAGGGTACCACAGGGATCAATGCTGGGACCTCTCTGAAAGTAAAACATTGCAACTAGTGGGATACCACAGGGATCAGTGCTGGGACCTCTCAATGTTAAACATTGCAACTAGTGGGGTACCACAGGGATCAGTGCTAGGACCTCCCTGAATGTAAAACACTGCAACTAGTGGGATACCACAGGGATCATTGCTGGGACCTCTCTGAATGTTAAACATTGCAACTAGTGGGGTACCACAGGGGTCAGTGCTGGGACCTCTCTGAATGTTAAACATTGCAACTAGTGGGGTACCACAGGGATCAGTGCTAGGACCTCCCTGAATGTAAAACACTGCAACTAGTGGGATACCACAGGGATCATTGCTGGGACCTCTCTGAATGTAAAACATTGCAACTAGTGGGATATCACAGGGATCGGTGCTGGGACCTCCCTGAATGTAAAACACTGCAACTAGTGGGATACCACAGGGATCATTGCTGGGACCTTTCTGAATGTAAAACATTGCAACTAGTGGGATACCACAGGGATCAGTGCTGGGACCTCTCTGAATGTTAAACATTGCAACTAGTGGGGTACCACACGGATCAGTGCTAGGACCTCCCTGAATGTAAAACACTGCAACTAGTGGGATACCACAGGGATCATTGCTGGGACCTCTCTGAATGTAAAACATTGCAACTAGTGGGATACCACAGGGATTGGTGCTGGGACCTCTCTAAAGGTAAAACTTTGCAACTAGTGGGATACCACAGGGATCGGTGCTGGGCCCTTTCACTTTTGGAATTTATTTTGCAGACATTCATTCCAATATCTCAGAAATGTAGTTGACAGAGTTTACTGATGACTGCAAGCTGGGCACTGTTATCTGCTCATCCAGGGATACTAAAATTAAATACATAAAATGTAGCACAGTAGCATTCAGCAAAAAAGCTGTACCCATCTTATATGTTGTAACTAGTATTGCATTCAAACAGTCATGATCATAAGAGACCTCTGTATAGATGCTGGCAATTCTCTCGTTCATTCGATCATAAGGTTTACCTCCTAGTCAAGAAATCCTTCTATCTGGTGCAGTAACAGTCTAAGAGTATGTCATCTAGGTCCAAAGAAGTCACCCTGCCTCTGCAGTCTTTCCTTTTTAGACTCACTACTGAATACAATACCTCCTTTGATATGTGTAAATCAAGGTATATCACTCAACTAAAAAGACACCTCAACAAGAAAATTACAGGCTTAAAATCCTTCAACTACCTGGATGGATTCGCACAACTGTGCTTACACTCAGTAACCTACAGTCTGCTCCGAGATGACTAGTGTCTCAATTTTTGAGCCATGAAAGACCCAATCTTACTAGAATTCTTGTTTCTTGCAAAACCAGTGACTCTACAAGCACCCACATTAGGAATCTAAATCTAAACCAACAAATAAACAAAACTCGCTGCACAGATTCCTAGCCTATGGAATAAGTGACCACTACAGGTCAAAGTACCACTATGACCATTTTTAATGCTAGTCTTGATGACTGGATCAGTACAAATTTACACCAAGGTTATCATGTACTTCCCTGCTCAGTTTGGCTTTGAGCACTATGAAGTACTTACAAAAAGGAGGTACAGGCTTTTAAGTAGGTCTTCTTAAAGGTGTATATGGCTAGGCATCTTATGGTTCTGTAATCCCTTGCCTTGTAATGTTCCTATGACAATCTGGTGAAGATGATTTGGAGCAGAAAGGAAGTAGTTAAGAGGAAATGAGGGCCTCCAGCAAAGTGGTGGATGGATTGTGTGAGAAGATTTGTGACAGTCAGGTATGAGGGTCGAAGAAGGCAGGAGAGTGTCATTGAATCGAGACAGATTGTAACGGTTAACACAACACCCTAACCCTATGTAGAAAATGGGAAAAAAGGGGTGGTGATGATGATGTTCAAATTTACTTCCATCTAATTCCTCCCATTTTCCTCTACAAATTTTGTCCTTTCCATAAATTTTATCTTTGCTATTTCTTCATATTGCCCAAACGTATTACAGTCTATCAAAACTTGCTATCCTCCCGTAACGTGTAAATTTACTCACACACCCACTTTTGTTGTGACCAGCCATGTCCATGATGATCACACCTACTTCTGTTGTGACCAGCCATGTCCACAATGTTCACACCCACTTCTGTTGTGACCAACCATGCCCATGATGTTCACACCCACTTCTGTTGTGACCAGCCATGTCCACAATGTTCACACCCACTTCTGTTGTGACAAGCCATGTCCATGATGTTCACACCTACTTCTGTTGTGACCAACCATGTCCATGATGTTCACACCCACTTCTGTTGTGACAAGCCATGTCCACAATGTTCACACCTACTTCTGTTGTGACCAGCCATGTCCATGATGTTCACACCCATGTCCATGATGTTCACACCCACTTCTGTTGTGACCAGCCATGTCCATGATGTTCACAGTACTTCACAGGTCTACTTAGATTTACATAGAAGCTTGTACACAAAAGTTTACAAACAGAGCATTTTCTAATATAGTTTTACTGCTCTGTCACAGATGCAGCATTTTCTAATATAGTTTTACTGCTCTGTCACAGACAGAGCATTTTCTAATATAGTTTTACTGCTGTCACAGACATAGCATTTTCTAATATAGTTTTACTGCTCTGTCACAGACAGCATTTTCTAATATAGTTTTACTGCTCTGTTACAGACGGAGCATTTTCTAATATAGTTTTACTGCTCTGTCACAGACACAGCATTTTCTAATATAGTTTTGCTACTCTGTCACAGACACAGCATTTTCTAATACAGTTTTACTGCTCTGTCACAGACATAGCATTTTCTAATATAGTTTTACTGCTCTGTCACAGACACAGCACTTTCTAATATAATTTTACTGCTCTATCACAGACATAACATTTTCTAATATAGGTTCCTAGGTAGGTACTAGGCTATCTGCCCAAAGGCATTTATAAGCCTAGCCGGAATGTGTTGGCTTTCGCCGCCACTTAGATTAGTTCCCTGTGCCTCTGTCCAGCATAGTTTTACTGCTCTGTCACAGATGAAACATTTTGTAATATAGTTTTACTGCTCTGTCACAGACATAGCATTTTCTAATACAGCTGTATGTGTATGTAGTAATTCAGTTAGTCACTACTAGCTGTTAGATTTTGTTTTATCTTTGAATCACTAAGTTAGCTAATGCATAACAATTGTCAGGCCATCAGGAAATGCAGACATTAACCTGAGTAATTACTGCCTATTCCTGTGTTATTGTGGTAGAAACGAGGTACTAGTGTGAGTGTTATTAACTCAAATTTGGTTTCACTTCGTTCGTATGTTACAAAGTACTTCTACGCCCTTGTGTCTCTGCTTTATTAAATAAGACCTATCTTAACATAGCTGTAATGTTTTTAAAAGCTGTATAAACTGACTGTTTTAAAACTGCTGCTGTAAGGTTTTTAAAAGCATTCTAGATAGACTGTCTTAAAACTGCTTTAAACGTTTCTCTACTGTGCTATGGTATTCTGTGCTACTGTTAGATAAACAGACTTATGTACCGTAGTAAGCCATGTTATTTGCCACTTAGACTAGTTCCCTGTGCCTCTGTCCAGCATAGTTTTACTGCTCTGTCACAGATGAAACATTTTGTAATATAGTTTTACTGCTCTGTCACAGACATAGCATTTTCTAATACTTCATGTATGTGTATGTAGTAATTCAGTTAGTCACTATCTAGCTGTTAGATTTGTTTTATCTACCGGTGAATCACTAAGTTAGCTAATGCATAACAATTGTCAGGCCATCAGGAAATGCAGACATTAACCTGAGTAATTACTGCCTATTCCTGTGTTATTGTGGTAGAAGAGGTACTAGTGTGAGTGTTATTAACTCAAATTTGGTTTCACTGATGTATGTTACAAAGTACTTCTACACCCTTGTGTCTCTGCTTTATTAAATAAGACCTATCTTAACATAGCTGTAATGTTTTTAAAAGCTGTATAAACTGACTGTTTTAAAACTGCTGCTGTAAGGTTTCTCCTGCAACTATTCTAGATAGACTGTCTTAAAACCCTATATCATCTATCTCTGCTCTCTACTGTGCTATGGTATTCTGTGCTACTGTTAGATAAACAGACTTATGTACCATAGTAAGCCATGTTATTTGTCTGTAACCTTAGAAATGATGGTCTATAACTGTTTGTATGCACTGAAATACTGTGTTCATTACCCTATCTCTATTTAAGACTGCTTTTCTTATTCCTTCATTATTTCTTTGTCCCCACCGTTCCAGGTTTGAATCATCTATCTTGCAGTAGAATTGCTCTACCTACTCTTCCCAACTAAAGGACCCAGTAATCAGCAGCTCTCAAATCTAACTAACTCTTCCATAGCAAAGAAACTTGCCGTCCTGCTACTCCGCTCCTCTACCCTACCCCCAATTCCCACCCACCCCAGCACACTTACCTTTATTCTAACCTTGTATCTCCTCTCCTTCCCCTAAGCCAATCCAATTCTCTACCCCTCCTTTCCCTAAGCCAATCCAATTCTCTACCCCTCCCAGCATTCATCAATTAAGTAATCCCTCCCCATCTCTACCCCTTTCTAGCCTGCACTTACAACCTTACTCTTCCCCTTTTCACTAAATACACAACTATTACACCAGTTTCCTGCTCCACATTTCATTTCCTACAATTAATAATGACTCCTCCACTTCCACAACCTTCCCTCTTCTCCTCTATAAGCATTCCCTTCTAATAACTATTTTCAATGCAACCTCCTATTCATTTTACAAACGACCCCCATCTTTTTCTCCCCCACCTCCTCCACTCTCCCCCATCCCCACCCCATCACTTCACACTTTCACAATATATCCCCCTCTCTACTTCAACCTAACCCTCTTTACTATTTTAAATGAAAATTCCTAACCATTTCATTAAAGTCTACTATAACCAAAGTAAAATTGTCAGTCCCACTACTTACAAACTGCAAACCAAAGGTCTTGCTCCATTCCTCCTCTAACTGGCTGTCCCTAGCTGAAAATATTCACCCCAACCCTGGACCCAAGACTAGCAACAACCTCACTCCCCCTATCTCTGCAAACAGAACCAACCACAAATATCTCAAGCTCATTACCATTAATGCCCAGAGTGTAAAAAACAAAATAGTTCTCTTCCATGCGTTGCTAAACCATTCTCGGCCAGATATAGTAGCAGTCTCAGAGACATGGCTGAAACCCCACATTACTGACTCTGAGATTGTACCCCCTGGCTATCAAAAACTCAGATGCGACTGCCAAAATAAAAAAGGAGGAGGAGTAGCCTTAATCTATGACAGCCTACTTGACCTCTGTCCTTACCAAAACCCCACTACTCAGTTCAACAATGCTGAACTAGCCATAGGAATTCTCAAAATGAATAACTATAAGAGTATTTGTGTGATGGCTATCTATATTCCCCCTAGAGATAATACTACCACTCTAGAAAACATACTCCTATGGACCTCAATTAACATTAAGCTTGAGACATACATATTAGGTGATGTGAATATCGACTGAAATAGAATCAATAGCAATAATCCCTCCTTACCTATCAATCTATTTAATTTCACCCAACTAACAAATGGCATTTCCGGACCCAACAGAAACAACTCCCCAGGCTCCACTCTGGACTGGATCTTAGTCTCCCATCCTAATAAGATCTCTCACTCCGGTATACTTTGTGACGCAATGAATGACCATCTCTCCCAGCCTTCATTCACCGAGCTACTCACTACTTCCCTCACCAACACCAATATACTCATATTCGTAACCTTACAAACTTTAACCCTTCTATATTCTCTGAAACCCTTAAACTAACAAATTGGGACAACCTAAAAACTCTTCCACTAGATAAAGCCTTAGACTTCTTCAATACTACCTTCCTAAACATCCAAGCCCCACCTAGAACAAAACAAATAAAACACTACTCCGCCCCATGGCTAACAAAGGACACCAAATCACTCATGCTACAAAGAGACAAGACATGGAAACTTCACAACAAAAATAAACACCCTGCTACCCTCCTTAAATATAAGCAAATCCGCAATCTCACCAAAAAGCATGTTACAAATGATAAAAAATCTTATTACACCAAACTACAGGCTTCCCACTCCAAAATTCCTAAACAATTCTGGAACTCCATCAACTCTCTTTTGCAACCTGGTACCAAATCTAATCCCTGTCCTGACAACAATAAAACTGACACAGAAATTGCCACCCTTTTCAACTCTTTTTTTACCAACTCTGTAGCTGAACTTACTAAGACTTTCCCCAACCACATCTCCTCCCCTCCTCCCAATCCCACTTCCCCTTCCTCTCCTCATCCCTCCACTCCTAATCCTCACCCCACTTTTCATCTAAAACCCATCGCTACCTCCATCAAAAAGCTTCTTTCCAAATTTAAGCCATGCTCTAATGCCCCCGACAATATCCCCTCACTCTTTCTCAAGCTCACCGCAGATGGTATCGTCATCCCCATCAGCATTCTCATCAATAGATCTATCCAGGAATCTTATGTCCCCAAATTATGGCATGCTGCCTTCATCTTGCCCCTCTACAAAGGAGGCAAAAACAATAGCATCTCTAACTTCCGACCAATAGCCATTCTTTCCCCAATTTCAAAAATCCTTGAAAAATGCATCCACCTGCAACTCATGCCCTACCTCATCAATAATCAACTCCTCACCCCTATGCAACACAGCTTCCATCCTGGCCATAGTACAATAACAGCTCTCCTCTCTTTTTTAGACATAGTTAACCATGCCCGTGACTCGGGAGAAATTGTCTCCACTGTCCTTCTCGATCTATCCAAGTCATCTGACACTGTCTCCCACACCCATCTTCTGAATCACCTCTCTAACCTCAACCTCTCCCAAAAATCCCTTACAAGTTTCAATAGTTATCTCTCTGACAGATCGCAGGCTGTGAAATAGCAAACTGATACCTCAACCTTCCTACCTACCCCAACATGGGTTCCCCAGGGGTCTATACTCGGACCAATGCTCTTCAATATATTCATCAATGGTTTTCACTCTGTGATTCCTATCACTCAGT